>NC_054713.1:23858317-24042091 GCF_016097555.1 Gigantopelta aegis | reverse complement strand
GGTCCTCTCTGTTCTACGGGAATATGTGGTTATTTCGAATTAAAACTCCCATTTAGTATGGGCTCATCTATTTATATGGGAACTCATCTAGTTTGTACGGGAACCATTGTTTTTGGGGAACCTCTATTTTAGGGAACTCATCAGTTTTTCCCTTTCAGTGGTATTGTTTAGTGCTTTGCATAATTTAGCAAAATTGATGTTATAATATGTTGAGACGACATTGTAGTTTTAAATGATCGCTTAGATGTAAATATAAAGTTTTTTGTTTTTTTGACGATACCACTAGAGAACATTGATTTATTAATCATCGGCTATTGAATGTCAAATATTTGATAATTCTGACATATAGTCTTAGAGAGGAAACACGCTACCTTTTTCTCCATTAGTAGTAAGGGATCTTTTATATGCACCATCACACAGGCAGGATAGCACATATCACGGCCTTTGGTATACCAGTCGTGGTGAACTAGTTGGGACGAAAAATTACCCAATGGGCCCACCGACTAGAATCGAGCTGTACCGACTGCGCTTTACCACTGGACTACGCCCCGCCCCCTGTAAATATAAGTGCATTAGCTAATTTCGTTAATTTATGAACAAAAACTAACATATTTCGATATTCTAGATTTAAACCTTCATTCTAGATTTCCTAAATATTTATTTGGGTGTCACTGTGTATTCTACTATACTATGAAAGTATATAAAACTATTTTAATTGCAAAGATTCCGTTTGAACTCTCCATCAAATGAGTGGACAAGATTAAGTTAATGTCTGAACCTCTCAACGGCGTATACAATCACACTATCACCCCGTACGTTACCCAAAAGGACCGCTGGCAACCTGCTATCGTAAATACCTTGAAGGTATTTTCCAGTGTTGCAGACCTATCGGTCACCCATCTAAATACGAAAGTTCAATAAAGTGTTGTTAGCAAGCCAGTTCTACCTTATATTAATGGTTATTGGCCCAAGGAGTATTTCCACTGCACTCGTTTGCGTTTATAGAACAGCCTTAGGGCTCCGACCATTTTGCCCCTTAGATATTAATGTCCGTCAAGTCAGCGGTCCGATTTCTTTCATTACGTTATAGCATTGTTCTAGGCACAAATGTGAACAACGGACCAGTAAAATAAGATAAAAAATGTATATGAGGATTTTACTTCGTGTTTAACCTTTGTTTTTAATAGTTTTGGCTTCACCAATTTATGGTAAATATATTACGGACAAAATTATAAGTGGTAACGTTTCTTTAAATTGAACATTGCTTCACTATGGTGGGTCTACTGCGGGTTCTTGTGCTTTTGTGGTTTCTTCTTTCTACGTGTGATGCTCATGGATATTTGCTGGTACCACCCCAGAGATCGAGCTTCTGGAGGGAAAGAACAGGCCTGCCGATTAATTATGAAGATAATCAATTAAATTGTGGTGGATATAGTGTAAGTACTGTTTATTGATATTTTCTCTTTTTAAAAACGATTAAATATTAATCATAGTGATTTTTTAAAAATAAAATCATCAAACCAGAAATTTAGCGTAATTACAAAGGTACTATTTGTTACTATTTGATTAAAAACCAAAAACTTAGGCCTATAACTATTTTATTTTCTAATGTAAGCCAGATAGACATTTCTAATTTTCTAATTGATGATATTTGACGATGGATATAACAAACAGTGGTAATAACAAAGGTGCTTACATAAAGGCTTCTCGTTTCATCGTTCAGATTTATAAATCTGGGGCCTAATTCACTAAACTCTCGCAACTTTGCGATCTCGCAGTGCAATGCTAAAAGACTTGCAAAGAGGATGCTTTGTTATTTAGCAGAGCCTAAGAGACGTTTGTGAAGTAGGCCCCTGGTCATGAAGTAAGAAGAATGGATGTGTGATAACGCCTCAGCACATTATTTAATCACCGTCTTTTAAAATCACATTTGGTTGCTGTTTAAACCGGCCTCGGTGGTGTGGTTAAGCCATTGGACATAAGGCTGGTACATGTAGGTACTGAGTTCGCAGACCAGTACTGGCTCCCACCCAGAGTGAGTTTTAACGACTCGGTGGGTAGGTATAAGATCAATACACTCTCTTCTCTCTCACTAACAACTAACCCACTGTCCAGGACAGACAGCCCAGATAGCTGAGGTGTGTTTGATACAAACATATTTTATTGCATATAAGGTGCAAATAGACTGTGTGACCAGGACAGCGTGCTTGAACCTTAATTGGACTAAAATAAATTGAAATGAAATATAGGCTATTCCAAGCCGCGTAATCCGTGAAACCCTGTCGTTAAGAGGTCATAGATCTGCCGTACGTTGAAATCCAGACACTTAAAATTTGTTTTGTTTTGTTTAACGACACCACTAGAGCACTAATTAATTAATCATCGACTATTGGATGTCAAACATTTGGTAATTCTGACTCGTAGTCATCAAAGAAAACCCACTACATTTTTTCTAAAGCAGCAAGGGATCTTTTATATGCACTTTCCCCACAGAGAGGACAAGATACTTACAAATTCTAAATTTTTGGGGTGGGACGTAGTCCAGTAGTAAAGCGTTCGCTTGATGCGCGATAGGTTTGGGGTCGATCGCCGTCGGTGGGCCCATTGGGTTATTTCTCGTTCCAGCCAGTGCACCACGACTGGAATATCAGGCCGTAGAATGTGCTATCCTGTCTGTGCATATAAAAGATCCCTTGCTACTAATGGAAAAATGTAGCGGGTTTCCTCTCCGAGACTATATGTAAAAAATACCAAATCTAATAGCCGATCATTAATAAATCAGTGTGCTCTAGTGGTGTCGTTAAACAAAACAAACTTCTTCATTCTCAGTTTTCTAACAACTGGTAATTAACCATGGGCATAACAAATGGTAGTAAATTTACAGATTTATAAATCTCGTCATAAACGAAAAGGAATGTTTAGGCCTATACAATAACGTCCCATCACATTTATTAACAATCGACTGCTATATGTATTCATATTTTAATTGAAATACTTGGTCGTGTACTAGAGACGAAATTTGCTGCGACAACAGATTGTTTCAATTAGCAGCAAGGAACTATTTTTAAGACGTTTAACCTATAGCACTAAAAATGTGTTCATGTATTAATTAAGCATACAATTTCACGTAAAGCATTAAACCTCTCAGTCACATTTTATAGATTATTTTTATAGATTTTTAAAAAATAAAAAATAATTAAAAAATAAAATTTTGTTAGTCATTGAAATTATTTGAATGTATATATGTATTTATTATTGATCATGCTATCTTTATATTTGAAAACAAAAAGTAATGAAATATTTTTTGGCAGGAAGCCACCATCATGTAACGTAGAGCTCTGTCAGATAACTGTAAAATAAAATACTACTATACATTCTCAATGTTTCTACCAAAAAGAAATATTTGGGTATGGCGCTATGGAACTGAATGCAATCACAGTCAACAGGGGGTATGGGGCAGGATAGAAAATGGGTTACGTTTGGGGTTAGGGTTAAAAAAATCATACAGTAATGATAATTTTGTCAAACGGTTAACTTAAAAAAAGAAGAAGAAATCTTCAAAAAATGCCCGTTTTACCCTCTGTCAAAAACCCTGAGTCTGTGTTATGCAAAAACTAAATATCACATCAGATTTAAATAAACCAAAGTAAAGAAACAAAACATATTAAATTTGAGACGGGATTATACTTTCAGACCCAGTGGGATTTGAACGGCGGGAAATGCGGTGTTTGTGGCGACCCCTATTGGGGACCATGGGAAAATCAACCTCCATTCGGAAAATATGCTACTGGTAAGTTTTGTATTCCATCTGTTTCGAACGCAATTGCCATTTATTGTCAGACATTACATATGACATATGTTAGTTTTGTCACAAATCATGGTCACGACAGGCGTTCCTCAACATTTATTGGATGCTGGCACAATTCAATAATCGACTTGCGTATTATTATTAGTATTATTATAAAGTCGATTATTTAAACGTGCCAGCATCCATAAATGGCCAGCGACGGCTGTATAAATGTATATCGGATTAATTATTCATACAATTTGTATTGAATGTAGTTCTGTTTTATTTGGCCTTTATTTATCTTATTTAATATTTTCTAGAAGTAGTCGACGTGATTATGATAATGGTATTAATTAATAGTCCCATAAGGACGATGGGGGTGGGTGGTGGTGGTGGCTGTGCTGTCTCTAGTGAGAATGAAAATGTATTTCTTTTGTCCAATTCCACCCTACCCCATCGCGACCCCCGAGATTGTGCCCCCACACTCCAGATAGATATCCAGAGTATTTAATCTAAACGTTTTAGGTTTTTTTTTTTATGTCAGAATAATTAGTCGTAATAGCGGTAACTTCAGACAAACACTTGAAACGAATTACTATAATTCCTGTTTCATCCATTTGTTTACGAAACGACGTAAGTATTGTATAAACGTGATGAAATTATGACCATGCTTCTGAAACCAACATCAACCATTCGCCATTTCTTTTCCAGGTACAATTTCACGATGTTACAAAAGGGGGACAACTCATATTGATTTAAAAATGATTTTGACGTCAAATCATCTGGGGACCATACAGCTTCGTCTGTGTCCCCACAATGACGTCAGTGTGCCTGTCACCCAGGACTGTCTCAATACGCATCTCCTTCAGCTAGAAAACAAAAACGGTCTATCCCTCGGCACTACATATCGGGTAGTTAAGTTTGAGCAGGTCATAGAGTTGAGAGTGCGTTTACCGCTGGACATACAGTGTTCACAATGTGTTCTGCAGTGGACCTATGCTGCAGGTAAATGTTTCTTCTACAATGTATTTGTTGTTAAAGAAGTGTTCATATAAAAGCAGATATTAATCTGAGTTGATGCTAAAAAGTTATAAACACAATAAGAAAATGTCTACGTACGTCTTGCATACCTTTGTGCATGTTTATCGCATGTCAGTTTCAAACAACGTCAAATGTATTTTTGGTCATAAGTTGTTGCATTTGAATTTAAATATAACATTTTGTAGGCTTTCAAAGAGTTCTATAGTAGAGATCTACAGGCTGTTTTCTAAGATGATACATCACTGACTCAAATTATGTCTGATGAGATATCATGCGTTTTAAAAACATCGTTTTCGTTAAAATCTTACAATACCGGTACATAATTTACATCGTTTTCGTTAAAATCTTACAATACCGGTACATACTTTACATCGTTTTCGTCAAAATCTTACAATACCGGTTCATAATTTACATCGTTTTCGTCAAAATCTTACAATACCGGTACATAATTTACATCGTTTTCGTCAAAATCTTACAATACCGGTACATAATTAACATCGTTGAGATCAAAACAACAGACTTTACAACAAGCTGCTGTCTTTACTGATGCAACCGACTGGGCAGGATATGCTCAACTTTCGAGAACACATGATAACATTAATGTTTCGATAGTGATTCATGAGTGCATGTCGTCACAACAGTCAAACACCTATCATTGGCTTATGTAGAAACACACCTATACATGAGTGGCCGTTAGATACCATTTATCTTACAACGAGTTGTTTTAAAATGTATCTAACGAGCAAAATCGAGTTTGATACGTTTTGTAAGGTAAATGGTATCTAACGGACACGAATGTAAGATAAATGGTATCTAACGGACACGAATGTATTGTTCTATTTCCTCAAAAACCAGGCTTTAAGCGAATTTTAACATTACCTGGTCATCACCTAGGAGCAGCCAGTCGTATGTCTTGAAATTGTTAGCACACGTACGTGTGTAAACAAGTATGTGTTATCAAAAATAACGAATAATGTTCTCACCAACGGGTGTGTAAAGAAATGCATTTTAACAGGTAACAACTAGTAATGTTATGTGTATTTTACAGGTGACAACTGGGTGTGTTGTGTATATTTTAACATGCAATGTGTATTTTAACATAATATGTGTATTTTAACATGATATAATTATGTATTTAACAAGTAACAACTGGGTATGTGACGGGTATTTTAACATAACAGGTGTATTTTAACATGTTATGTGTATTTTTAACATGATATGTGTATTTAACAAGTAACAACTGGGTATGTGACGGGTATTTTAACATAACAGGGGTATTTTAACATAACAGGTGTATTTTAACATGATATGTGTATTTTAACAGGTAACAACTGGGGATGTGGCGGGTATTTTAACACGCTATGTGTATTTTAACATGTTATGTGTATTTTAACATGATATGCGTATTTAACAGGTATCAACCATGACGGGTATTTTAACGATATATGTATTTTAACAGGTAACAACTGGGAATGTTATGTGTATTTTAACGTGTATTTTAACATGGAATGTGTATTTTAACATGAAATGTGTCTTTTAACATGTGTATTTCAACATGATATGTGTATGTTAACATATGTGTATCCAATAAGTAACAACTGGGGATGTGATGGGTATTTTAACACGTATTTAACATGATATGTGTATTCAACAGGTAACAACTGGGGACGTGACGGGTATTTTAACATGATATGTGTATTCAACAGGTAACAACTGGGGCTGTGACGGGCCGCTGTGTGGTATGGGACACGGCTCTCAGGAACACTTCGTCAACTGTGCAGACATCGCCATCCTTAACGACTGCGCCGCCTTTTACACAACCACAACGACAGCCCCGACTGTCACAGAAAAGTTTTCACCAACGACGTGGTCGCCCATGTCAGCGGTATCAATCATCCCCAAAGACTGGGTCAACTGTATTGCCGCCAACGAATGGTTAGGTCAACCAAAAGTGGACAAATGGTGTCGTATAAACTGCCCCATGGGCTACTGTCCAAGAACCCACTGTTTCTGTCCTGACATTTAGATGTAATTTTGTTTCAAAGGAGAATTATAAAAATTAAAAGAATTTGTAAAAACCCAACTTTCTTATATAATTATTACTGATGTGATTAGACTCATTTGAGCGTCACTAACAATGCAACGCGTAATCGTAGGTGCTCAGTTTTGTTTTCCAGCTAAAATGCCGGTTCAAAGATTTCTGTTGTGTTGAAAACAAAGATTTCTGTGTTGAAAAACAAAGATTTCTATTGTGTTGAAAAACAAAGATTTCTGTTGTGTTGAAAACAAAGATTTTTGATTTGGACGTGGCAGGTCTTGCCGTTCACATCACTCCCCTGTAACTAGTTCAAGGACATTATTTATATTTTTTACATATCCTTAAAAACCCGGTTTTAAACAAATTTAAACTTCTTTTCCAACAGGGGGCATTTTCACAAAACATCGTAAATTTACATCTGCGAATAGCAGTTATACCTGGCATACATTTACAAGTGTTTGGCATCTTTTTCACGAAAAAACTTAAATCATTACAGAAGATGGAGCATTTTAAGGACAAAAGAAAATGAAATATGTATATTTCTAACCATTATTTGTTGTACAGTAATAATAGTAATAACAATTGTGGTTTAGTTGTAGATTTACGTTTATGTTTTGTGGAATTGGGCCCAGACCTTTCGCTTGTAGCTAACTTACGTGTCACAGACCAGTCAGTTTCACGTTAACATATACGTCACAGATCAATCAATTTTGACGTGGTTTTTTTCCATTGGATAGAGCAACCAATCGTATGTCTTTAAATTGTTATCACACGTATATATGTGTTATGAGTATGTATTATTGTAAATAACGAATAGTGTTCTCACAAAAGGGTATGTAAGAAAAACATTTGTTAAAACTGAAAATAAAACACTGTAGACATTTAGTGGATCTAAAATATGTTGTCTTGTTAAGTATTTGAATTGTAGATTCTCTAAAGTGCATTCTGGGATATATTAAATCTAGTTTTTTTCTATAATTTTAGTTCTCAGATGGGCAATAGTCTTCTAAGCTCCCGGCTTCGACATAGTGGCTCCAAATAGGCTACTCTTTTTTTTTTTTTTAAAGATTGTATGTAGCACGGCTTTTGACACTTCATTGTATACTAATGGTTGTAATGGCAAAAAGTACTTATCTGTGTATTGGAACAGATCGATCAACTAAAACGTAAAATGAATAGAAAACAAACACTTGTACATTTGTAATCATTATAATTACTCACTGAAAGCTGCGGAGGTAATGCGTAGTTAATAAAACAACAACAACAACAAATATATATCATAATATATACACGCTCTGTAAACCATGATTACGTACAGTTCTTGTAAAGGTGCATGTTCGCTTATAGTCCTTCCCACAGGGAACGCCTTTTTTTCATACTATGGAATTTACTACAAGTTATTTATTTCTGAGCCGATTGTTTTCTAAATTGCACACAAAAATAGTTGGGTTTTTTTGGGGGTTTTTGGGTTTTTGTTATTTCCAAAACACATTTCTTACGTCAAACCAAACTGAAATTATTTATAAAAAAACATCTTTATAGGAGGATGGGACGAACTATAGGTGCAGAAATAAAACAGTAAATGTCCGTTATCGTCAAAAATGGATTATTCAGCAGGAAAATCGATAATATTGATATATTTATGATACTGTTATAGTCTTGTAGAAAACTCGTTTCCGGATTGTACGAACATACAGGACAACAAAAATTATAGTGTTGAAAAGAGGAACGTGCGTCTTTAAAAACAATCTGTATTTATTGTGCACGTGGAATATGTGACGAGTTAGCAGTGCAGATACCTCCTGTGCAAGCCGCGTCAATGGCTAAATGACACTACAGTACTCAACATACATAACAGTGGGAATGGAACAAACATTATTTAAAGTAGCAAGTGTGATATTTTCTTAAAATTCAATATAAATGTACATACAAAAATTAACATGCTACTAAATATTGGAAGTTTGTAAAGTGTTGCTAGCAAGCACATACATTTTTACGTTACACATTGTATACAAATATACTTATTGTTCGGCATTCCAGAAATAAACATTTCAATAACAAAAACAACAAACCCCACAATTTTTATTGAAGCACTTTATACTAAAGCACTATAAATATATCTTTATTGGTGCGCTATATACATTACAATATGACAGAGAGAGAGAGGGTACACGTGGGGGGTTTTCGGGGGGGGGGGGAGAGAGAGAGAGAGAGAGAACTTATAGGTTTAATCCGTCTTTTTATTTGCTTGTTTGTTAGTTTTTTGACATTTGGTACTTGTAAGTTTTTATAGTATCTAAGAAATAGACTAATATTGCCAGTATATAGCAACATATTGTATTATATTTGTATTGCTTATTCGTGTGCTCAACTCATGCTTAAACCTTGGCATGGGTAGTATTTCCAACAAGGTACTGGAACAAAGATGCGAACACCCACCCACCACAATGGAAATTTAAAATCGGTTTTGCCACGAGACGTATCCAGAACTGTCGCTGATTTTCAGTGGCGGCCTCAGATAAAAACAAATAAATTGCATCTACACTGTGTATTTACAGACAGATACGTGTCATTTATTCAATAAACATCTTTGTCATTCTGGAGTATGGTTATTGTTATATTAGTAAACTGCAACAATATTATACCTGTTGTTAATATTGTTTTCCGTTGTGTTAATACAAGTACTTTATTTCTTAAACATTTAATCTTCTTTGCTCTCTTAATGTTATTTGTTCTTTTAAAAAGTTATTTGCAGCCTTAAAATTGTTCTTGTTCTATACTGTTATAATAATGTATTATTTTCTCTTAAGAATATAATTAATGTTCTTTGGTTTCCTAATAAAATGTTATTTAATGCATTTTATAATACCATAATTCTGTTATGTTTTAATAAATGTCCAATAGTCGATGGTTAATAAATTAATGTGTTCTTGTGGTGTCGTTGAACAAGACTAACTTTAACTTTAATAAATCTCCTTTCTTTACTGTAAGTACAAACACATCATCAGTTTTTCATTTGGGAACGATATACTGTGCAAGAAAAGCGACGACTAAATCAACTACACTGTAGATAACAGCAATAGTGTAAATATTCACGTATTAATTAATTAATTATTTTCTTTTAAATGTCTGTTGGCTAGAAATCACAAACTCGCAAACATTTCAGACTTGTTGGTCTATTTTACACCACAAACGACACATTTTTGATTACTATTAGTTTACACCTCGCATTCGATTTGTTGCTTCGTGTATGTTCTGACTTGAGGGCGAACTTGAAGACGTTTCTGAGACTAGAACAACGGATGTGTTTTCGGGAGAGTAATCTCGTCGTGCTTCCTATTATGCAAACCATCCTCCCGAAGCTAAATATTAGCCGATCTGTCGTATTTCTTTCAACGGTATGTTATCAGCATTCGTCAGTCGAAGATGGCCTACAGAGTTAGATTTTCTCAAACGATCCTGCATCAAACCTGCAAAGGAATCAAATTTTATGATAATAATCTCGACTGACCCCCACTCCTAATTTTTTAAATAATAATAATAACAATAATAATAATATTAATAATAATGATAATAATAATAATAATAATAATAATAAAGAAACCCCAAAAGAAAAAGAAAATTCAAGACAAAATATATCCGCCAACATGGGCGTCAATCCGGCTTTAAAAGTGGAGGGGACATGTTAGTGTTTGTGTGTGTGTGATAAAGGAATGTCAATGAAAATCATAAAGCTACACATTAGTGGTTAAATGTTTTATTTTTGTTTGTTTTTGTTTATTTTTTGTTGTTGCTGTTGTTTTTTTTGTTGGTGGTGGTATTGTTGTTTTTGCTAAACGAAAAAGTGTGGTGGGGGGGGGGGGGGACACCTATATAGATTGTCCCCCGGCGTTGAAAAGTAAGGGGGACACGTCCCCCCTGTCCCCCACCGACCGACGCCCATGTCCGCCAAGGCCTCTGTCCACTACCACACATATATAATACAATACTAAGTATACGTGTATACCCGTTCACGCCGCAGACATAAACCTGACAGCAGTTTGATGCATGTAGTATGACAAAAGGTCACGTGGACACGAAGAAAAGTCGTTGGTTAATTTCAGATCATATAATATATATGTCCTCTACTATTATGACTACTATTACTGTGACTGTTCACTACGACTCTTACTGTGACTGTTCACTACGACTGTGACTGTTCACTATGGTGTTACTGTCACTATTCACTACCACTACCACTTTTACTGTTCACTATGACTGTTACTGTTCACTATTACTGTTACTGTGACTGTTCACAATGACGGTTACTGTGACTGTTCACTACAACTGTGACTGTTCACTATGACTGTTACTGTGACTGTTCACTATGACTGACTGTGCCTGTTCACTATGACTGTTCACTACGACTGTTCATTATGACTGTTCAGTATGACTGTGACTGTTCACTACGACTGTCACTGTGATCTCTCACCTGCCACAGCAGACTGGAAGCCGGCGTTGTAGTCGCAGGTGACTTCGTTTTGGATGTAGTCGGCGCGGTCGTCGACGAAATTGTCGAACATGTCGGGTCCGCCGACCAGCGCGCCGTACAGCGTGTGAGGGTTGGCCTCCGTCTTCGAGAAGTCCGCCCACGTGCAGCTCCACGGTGGGGGGTCACACGAACTGCATTGTGGGTACATGAGAAAAACTTACACATTGCTCACAGGTCACACAAAATATACTGAACAGCATTGAAAACGCACCACCAGTTGATGATAACAAATGTGCATGGGACATATATCAGCATTAAAAATATCAATGAATAAGTACCGTACTACCTAACAGACCATGCATGACGACGAATAACTTACAATAACGATTGCCTGAACACTCCATAAAACACAACACCAAAACACAACATATTGCATGCATAGCATGAAAAACGTAAAGTGAATGTGCAAATCATGCTGATTGGGGCTATAAAAGATGGTCTCTGAAAAGCCATGTTCATTTATGAAGTAGTCTTTGAGGGAACGTTAAACAAGTGATAACAAGGTTGACAGCTGAGGAGCGTGAACGTGCCTTAGGCATGCTTCAAGTCGGCATTTCGAGGAGAGTCGTCGCGCAGCGGTTTGGATGCCACAATTCAACAATCACTAGACTCCACAGGAGATACCAGCAGACACAAACCACCAGGGACCGTCCACGTCCAGGCCAACGACGTGTTACGACACCACGACAAGATCGCCATATTGTTCGCCTCCATATTCGTGATCGAACGCTGCCAGCTGCCAGGACAGCACCAACTGTTCAAGGTCGACGAGGGGTTATCAGCACAGACACTGTGCGTCGCCGTCTTCGCTATGCTGGGCTGCGTGCTCAACGACCATATGTTGGACCTATCCTGACTGATCGACATCAAAATGAGTGCCAACGTTTGGCAGGAAGGTATCGTCATTGGAGATTACAACGTTGGCATGGTGTGCTGTTCTCTGACAAATCCCGTTTCCATTTAAGGAATGCTGATGGTCGGTTGAGAGTGTGACGTAGGCGTGGAGAACGTTACCACAATGACTGCCTTGTCCAGACGGATCGATGGGGTGGAGGGAGTGTCACGGTGTGGGGCGGGATCAGTTATCATCACCGAACAGCACTCCATGTTTGCTGTGGCAGAATGAATGCCATTTACTACCTGGATACCGCCTTGCAAAATCACGTCATTCCCTTCTTTCATCAGCATTGGGATATGCACACATCTCAGCAAGACAACGCCCGAGCGCACACAGCACGTGTTACAACACAGTATCTAGGGAACAATAATGTCCCTTTGCTTGAATTGCCAGCACTGTCCCCTGAGTTTTTTGGGATTATCTTGGTCAACGCATCTCACGTCGTTCACAAATGAATAACCTTAGAGAACTGGAAAACGCACTACAGCAGGAGTGGAATGCTATCCCCCAGAACACTATTCGCAGACTGGTCGGGTCGATGAGAAGACGTTGCATGGCATGTGTTGCTGCAGATGGTTGTCATACACGCTATTGACTTTTCATTGTAACCCCACGTGTCTTTCATACGTAGATGAATTAAAACTCAATGATTGTGCGTCCTTTTTTGTTTGTTGTCAGTATCAATCATCCATCTATTGCTGTTCACAACAAACACATTTATTGCCCTGGTATTCTTTTCGAAATCCAAACATTTCTTGGTGGTGCGTTTTCAATGCTGTTCAGTATAAAATAGTATCAATTTTTTTTTTTCGATACGTCATTAGTACATGTGTAGAAGATACACGTCAGTATGGTATTTATAATCAACAGTTAACGAAAAGCGAGTTGGTGCAATACAAACAACAACAAACACAAGGCAATTACAAACAAATGGTGGTTTGCACTCAACTGTTTACTAATTTAACGTGTTACCCAGACCTTCCTCTTTACCCTTTGCAGCACCCCCCACCCCCACCCCGAAAAAAGAAAAAAAGTACGATTTTCTTTATCCTATTCTATATAGATATAGATTAAAATATGGTTTGTGCCCCCCCCCCCCCCCCCCCACACTAGAGACTGTACCCGCCCCCTTCCTCAACACCGATATCGTTCCTACAGGCCTGCCTTGCATTAGGCCTCGTCGTCGACTTAGTCACTCCCCTAACCATCCATACTTATACACAGCCCCTTGTAGATAATACTACAACATTTTAACACTAGATAATTAAACTACAATATATTGTGTTCTTGTACATAGCTGTTTTTAAGGACTTAACTAGGGACTGCTAGTATTTCCTCTGTTACGTGTATTACAATATGTAAGGTACTCCTGTTCCATGTGCTTCAATACGGTTTCTTTTGGTTGGTTATGGCTGTGGTAGCAAAGACACAACAAATGAAGCCACAGCATGTGGACCAATGGCAATCAGTTGTCGAATAATGTCAACAAGGCACGTTGAACACGATTTTCATATCATTTTTATTGTAATATATTGTATAATATTTTTAAATATTGGTATCTGTCTAAACGCCGCCCAGTGGTTAAGTGCGGTTGGTCTAGAATCGATCCCTGTCGGTGGGCCCATTAGACTATTTCTCGGTCTAGCCAGTGCACCATGACTGGTATATTAAAGGCTGTGGTATGTGCTATCCTGTCTGTGGGATAGTGCATGTAAAATATCCCTTGCTACTAATGGAAACATGTTGCGGGTTTCCTCTCTAAGACTATATGTCAAAATTACCAATAGCCGATGGTTAATAAACCAATGTGCTCTAGTGGTGTCGTTAAACAAAACAAACTGTCTAAACCGGTTTAAAGTGGGGCTTACAAAATGTTCCAATAGTTATGGGGTGCTGGATTAGAAGGAAGGAAGGAAGGAAATGTTTTATTTAACGACGCACTCAACGCATTTTATTTACGGTTATATGGCGTCAGACATATGGTTAATAACCACACAGATAAAGAGAGAGGAAACCCTCTGTCGCCACTTCATGGGATACTCTTTTCGATTAGCAAAGAATATTTTATATGCGTCATCCCACAGACAGGATGGTACATACCACGGCCTTTGTTATACCAGTTGTGGAACACTGGCTGGAACGAGTGCTGGATTAGATAGACTTTGCCCAGGCTATTGTCACTCAATGGGGCTCTAAAATCAAGCAGAGTCCAGATTACAGAATGTGCCGGTTTGGCCAGTGTCCATATGGTATTACTGTAGCGTTCCTGGTTTTCAGTCTATCTATCTTTTCATAAAGAAATTACAAGCTAAAAGGTATTTGTCGGGGGGGGGGGGGGGGGGTGCATCTGGGGCCAATGGGGATGAACAAATACCATCATGAGATCAAGTGGGTTGTTATCAGACAGTTAAGGCTAGTTTAGGGGGAACCAGGGTGAGGTATATTGATATTTTAGTTTTTTGTCTGTCCTATTCGGTAGTTATTCCAGAGTAAACTGGATCTCTGTGTATATATAAATGAACTATTTTTTTGGCTATTGTAATGTGAATTTGTGATGGTAATAACTCACTGGGTGTATGTACGGGGTGGGATTACCACTCTATGGTTAAGTGCCGTAGGTGATATACTGTCAGTATTTTAACCATGGAGGAGGATTTATTGTTCGAAATTTGCATAATTTATTACCCATCTTAAGTTATACATGTACAGAGTTTTGGGGTATTCTGGAATGCTAAAGGAACTTAATGAATATCATATTTATATCAGGTATGTCCTAGACTCATACAGTTTTAGTAGATAAGCATGTGCCTGCTACATGGTTTCTTAACGTATTTGGTTTTTTTACTCGAAGCGCAAGTCATTGTATTGTTACTTTGGGTTTTTTTTATGTTATGTCTAATCATTATGTTTTCTTTTGTCAGGTTACCATTTAATCTGATTGAGGTCGAGGTAACCGTATTGGAACTACAAATCCAAAAGATCTGTGTGTATGGGATAGGCTATGTTTGGAAGCAAACACTAAATTAATGGTAACCTCTTTAAATATGATGATCTCTCCGGTGCTTACAATTCTAGATGTAGTAAATTCCGCGCTATGAGGGCATAGCTAGGCGATGTAGTGGAAGGGTATGTAGCGTTCCTGGTTTTCAGTCTGTCTATCTTTTCATATTTTCCTTGGGTATTATATTCAGTTAAGATTCTGATTATATCTCTTACTAATTACATTAACAGCATGATCTAACTCTACTCACTTATGAATATCAGGAACGTTATTTTCTCATTGCTACGAGGGATAATACAATAAGTGTCGTGCAACCGTTTTAAATGTTGTCGGCAGAAGTCCGTGCAAGAGTGTTGCCTGACTGAATCAACCAATCAGGTTGGTCAGGTTAGATCATTTTTCGACGCACGTTATTCATCCCCACTTGCGCTCAGGTTGTTTTTCTGTGAGGTTAGTTTTTGTGTGCTGTGTTGTTTTTCGTTTTATATATATGTAAACATGTTTACTTCCATTTCTAGCTGTCTGCCCATTTATACATACGTTTAACCAATGTTTATCTTATAAGTTTCGGTTATTAAAATTATAAATTAACTACGTAAAGCGAGTCGGGCAATGACCCGTGTTACGTGTAAGCTGTAATCGTTCCATATATAATTCCGTGTTTTTACCGTGCACGAACTGTCCGCTTAATCGTTTTGGCTGAGTTAAGAGAACTGACGACTAAATTAAACCAGATTAAATTAGGATCTCGTTGATTTTAATAAGCGGTCTTCGTCATTGTCGATGGTTTGTAACCCCATTCCGAATAAGTGAGTCCTAATTATATGGATTAACGACTGCTTTAATAGGGTGTTTTGGTTAAAAATAGCTTTGAAGGGGGCTGTCCAATATATATGATTTAACGGAGTTCGTGTACACTGGCATGGATGGGTAATCGTGTAAGGTGTAGTCTAATTATTTGGTGTGGGCTGTCCTGTAGATGTAAATTTAATTCCGCGAATATTCTCTTTGTCGGAATTATCCACGACACATTCATACACGTCCCTAAATATACTCTTCAAAAGAAGAAACACAAAACCACATTGTCGTAACATTTGGAGAATTGATTTAATTATTGAATGGTGAGTCCGATAATTACCAAATGTTGCAGGATTGTTCACAATTCACTCTAGTCCATTGTGAGTAAGTGATAGGACACACCACCAAGGTCAAGGTCATCTGGAGTCAATACCGGGTGTGGCCTCCGCGTGTGTTGACAACTGCCTGGCACCGCCTGCCCATTGAAGCAACCAGAGTACGGATGACGTCCCGGGGGATGGTGGCCCACTCGGCCTGCAAGGCTGCTGCCAGCTCGGGCAGGGTCTGGGGCTGTGGTTGTCGCTGTCGGAGGCGTCGGTCCAACTCGTCCCATAGATGCTCAATTGGGTTCAAATCCGGTGATATCGATGGCCAAGGAAGGACATTAATGTTGTTGTTCTGTAGGAAAGCCGTTGTGAGACGTGCTGTGTGAGGCCTGGCGTTGTCATGTTGGAACACTGCGTTGGCGTTGGCCATAACTGGAACGATGTGTGGCCGGAGGATCTGGTCAATGTAGCCCTGTGCATTCAGGTTGCCCTGCACGTGGACCAGGTCAGTTCTGCCAGTGTGTGAGATGGCTGCCCACACCATGACACTACCCCCGCCGAATCTGTCCACTTCCTGCACGCAGTTTGCCGCATAACGTTCACCACGACGCCTATACACGCGACATCTTCCATCATGACGTCGGAGCAGAAATCGGGACTCGTCACTGAACCACACCTGTCTCCATCGCAGTTGAGGCCATTGTCGATGAATCTGGCACCACTGCAGTCGGAGTCGACGGTGTTGTGGTGTTAAGATGACACCTCGAACTGGACGTCTGGCACGAATTCCTACCTCACGTAGGCGGTTCCGTACGGTCTGGTCGGATATCCTGCGCAAACCTGGTATTGCTGCGGCTGTGGAGGTGGCAGTAGTCAATCGTTCCCGAAGGTGGCGTACCCGGATGTAGCGGTCCTGCCCGGGGGTAGTGACCCGTGGTCGACCGGATTTAGGGAGGTCACGTGTTGATCCATGTTGCTGGTAACGGTCCCACAGTCTGGAGATGGTGCTTGGGGACACATGGAATGCCCTGGCAACGGCCGTTCTGGATTCGCCTGCGTCTAGTCGGCCGATGGCATTGTTTCTCTGCGGTTCACTGAGACGTGGCATGTCCTGGATTGTCAACTGTCGGCCAGATACAGAGGCCAGGCAAGCGAACACCCTGCACTTTTATACTGTCGGTGTTCATGTTGCACGTGCAGACAACGCACGTGCAGTGGTGACATGGTTTGCACGTGGCTGCGTTTTTGCGAATATTCACATTTTGGAACTTTATTGTACAGTAGCTGCGTTTTATCGAATGTAACCGTGGGAATGTGTTTGGGACATGCAATGACCTTATATTCACAAAGCATGAACCGGTAGGAAACATAAAATCGGAGTTATAACCCATTTGTACCCTTTTGCGTTTCTTTTTTTGAAGAGTATATAAATATTTATTTGTATGGATATGTGGGTGTAAATTTATTTGGTGGTAGTCAATTCATATATGGATCTTAGAGGACTACCATACATATTTGTTATGTTTGTACTCTCTCGAATAAATGTGTAATTTGTTTATTTGTTAGTTTGGGTTTTCTGTGCGAGCCAAGTCGGTCTGGTTTATGGTAATTTCGGCCTTCTAGAGAATTATTAATAGACTCTTAGTACCAGCAAAAGTCTACAACCAAAAGGGGTAGCCGAACCCGTGGTCCCCAGATTGGGACCCGAAAAGTAAATTACATTACATTACTACCATTAAAATACTTTCAAATTCCAAAGAGTCAAGATGTTGATGTGAAAAGTAGTGATGTTTTAGTATAAGGTAGACAAGTAATCGATTCAGCGTTAACAGCTCATCAGTTGACATGCATATACCAGTTTACAGCTCATCAGTTGACATGCATACACCACAGTTTACAGCTCATCAGTTGACATGCATATACCACAGTTTACAGCTCATCAGCTGACATGCATATACCACAGTTTACAGAGATGACGGAAGGTGTTATTAAAAAGACAAAGGAAATATAAGAAAATGTGTGTAGACCTGTGTGAAATGTAAGAACACAGTGTCAAAAATTCACTTCTTTCGATTCTCTTCTTTCAAACATTTTGTATCAATATGTTCCTAACATGCATAATTCTATTTTTAAAACCCCCAACAACCTCGATTCTGGATGAACGGCCCAAATAGCTTGAGTGTGTGTCAAGGGCAGCATTCTTGAACCTTTATTGTATTCAAGCACATGACTCAGCGTATGAAATAACGAAAATTTATCCGAAATATTTTCTAATTTAGACACATGATGGGGACTGCTTGAACGAATGGATAAACGTATGATCAATCGAACGAACTTACTAACGAAGTAATATAAATTTAATAATTCTAACTTAATTAATGGAATGATGAATGACTATAAATCAGGCACGGCGGATGCAAGTAGACATTGAAATCAAGGGCGCAAACCAAAGTTTTTAGGGGGTTCGGAGTATTCTTCCCCGTAAAATTATTAAAACTAGATGTCCTGAAATGCAGTTCCCTGCATTCTACAAGTAAAATTCATCTCTGCCTTAAAGCCGCACACCCTAGTTCCACCCAGCGAAAATAAATTATAATTTGGTTAATCTACAAACCTGTAACACACTTAGATCACGTTTTTATCAAATGGAGTGAATAAGCAGGTTTTATATCGATAAATACCATGGGAATCCCCATGTCCCAATTGCTTGAAATAATTTTGAAAGTTTGTATTCTGATGTCACCGGTAGATGTCGCACGAAGCACACCAATGCCTACGTCACGACAGTTGACAGACTTGGGGTGCGTTCTGTTCACCTCTCCTGGACATGTTCCAACTGTTCTGTCCTGGTTGTATCCCCTCTCCAGATATCGTAGGACTTATTGGTTTTAAGGGTTTGTAACGTTTTGTATTGAGATACTTGTCTGAACTTTGTTACTGAAAATGTTAACGAACTGTGAAGAAAAATCTCACAAATGAACAACAACAAATCGGATGTTGATTGCGCGAACCGTGCACGAGAAAACAAACCGAACCAAAATGATAACGGTCACGTGGTATACCAACGTCTGTGACATTGAAATGGAAATATCCCGTCTAAAAATAGATTAGACCTTGCATGCTCAACGGTTTTTTCTCAAACGTGCGTCCGTTTTTCAGAAATACGAAAAATGCATTTTGTGGTATTACAAACACCAGGATTACCAGGATTACCAAAAAACACTTCAGGTGAATGGAAATGTATATTCTAAATAATAAACGGTAAGTAAAGTGCAATTTTATTTGTGAAAAAATGGGTTTAATAGCAAAAAACAACGCCGTAATGGTTAACAACTAGCCGTAACTAGGGTGTGTCCCTTTAAGATTTACTACCAATAATATTTTAATATGGTTTCCGCCGTGCCTGTAAATGTATTAATGATTATTATCGAATGAAGAAACAAGCAGACGACAGATAACGTGAGAATAGCACTAACCTGGAAGCGTGGTGAGGACTGCTGGGCGCGTGTTCGCCGAAGCCGACGACGTAGCTGCGGCCGGTGTCGCCGAGCATGTAGTGGATTTGTGACTTGGCCCAGTCCCGGTACTCCTGTGTGTTGATCCCCGAGTTGGCCGCTACCAGCGCCACCATCGCCATGTTCGCTGAGAACAAACACATACTTACAGACTTGTTAAGTACGTTCTCACACTAGCTTTACCATCGCTATAGTAGCCATATTATTCGAGAACAAACACGTTATAACTACGATCTTACACTAGCTTTACCATTGCTATAGTAGCCATATTCGCAAAGAACAAACACGTACTTATAGACTTATTAACTACGTTCTTACACTAGCTTTACCATTGCTATAGTAGCCTAGTTCGCTGAGAACAAACACGTACTTATAGACTTATTAACTACGTTCTTATACTAGCTTTATTCTTCGAAAAAAAAGTAGTTTGTTTTATTTAACGACGCCACTGGAGCATATTGATTTTTTATCTTATCGGCTATTGGACGTCAAACATATGGTCATTCTGACACTTTTTTTTAGAGGAAACCCGCTGTCGCCACATAAGCTACTCTTTTACGACAGGCAGCAAGGGATCTTTTATTTGCGCTTCTCACGGGCAGGATAGCACAAACCATGGCCTTTGTTGAACCAGTTATGGATCACTGGTCGGTGCAAGTGGTTTACACCTACCCACTGAGCCTTGCGGAGCACTCACTCAGGGTTTGGAGTCAGTATCTGGATTAAAAATCCTATGCCTCGACTGGGATCCGAACCCAATACCTACCAGCCTATAAACTGATGGCCTAACCACCGAGGCCGGTCCATATTCTTCGGTCATGTCAGGTCAGGTCATAGGGCTTTACGTGCACATTTAGAGCAAGCTGTTGTAGCGCACGCCTGTCCTGGGCACAAGAGCCGGCCTCGGCCGGCTTTTCTGTCCAGGACAGGAAAAGGTGGGGTGGGAAGGAGGAGGGACCGTGGTCGGTAACAGGCGGACGGGGGGGTAATGGTGCTATGGAATGTTGAAGGAGCAAAGTAAATGCCAAATGGAAAAGGTGCGCAATTTTGATTTAAAGAAGTTTGGCGCAATTTTTAACGGTTGATCGAAAAGTAAAAACGAGTGCTAACATAGGTTTTGATTTTAGTGAGTCGAGAGTAGCTCGTTATATTCTTCGAGAACAAACACGTACTTAGACTTACTGGCCACGTTCTTATACTAGCTTTACCGTCGCTATAGTAGCCATATTCTTCGAAAACAAACACGTACTTATATACTTATTGTGACGGAACATGCTCTTAATTTTGTTTTTGCCTGTGGCGATATTAATTGTTTTAGAGGGCCGTGTGCAGTTCCAATATGCACTTAGTCCAGGTGTGGAGGCCATGTGGCCAGTAGTTACGTAATACCTCCACGCGACCATGGAATCTCTAGCGAATTGGCGACAGTAAGTCTGACCATCTAACAAAAAATATGCCGGCGTGGTCGCTGTGGAAATATCACTTGATAGGGGGAGGGCCGCGATGTACCCCCAGGCGATATTCGGATATTTTTGTGATAAATAGCTAGAGTTTTAGAGATATCAGGGAGAAACATAGGAAGGCTTCCAGGGGGAACGTAGTCCGTCCGGACTGGTAATTATATATACTCTTCAAAAAAAGAAACGCAAAAGGGTACAAATGGGTTATAACTCCGATTTTATGTTTCCTACCTGTTCATGCTTTGTGAATATAAGGTCATTGCATGTCCCAAACACATTCCCACGGTTACATTCGATAAAACGCAGCTACTGTACAATAAAGTTCCAAAATGTGAATATTCGCAAAAACGCAGCCACGTGCAAACCATGTCACCACTGCACGTGCGTTCTCTGCACGTGCAACATGAACACCGACAGTATAAAAGTGCAGGGTGTTCGCTTGCCTGGTCTCTGTATCTGGCCGACAGTTGACAATCCAGGACATGCCACGTCTCAGTGAACCGCAGAGAAACCATGCCATCGGCCGACTAGACGCAGGCGAATCCAGAACGGCCGTTGCCAGGGCATTCCATGTGTCCCCAAGCACCATCTCCAGACTGTGGGACCGTTACCAGCAACATGGATCAACACGTGACCTCCCTAGATCCGGTCGACCACGGGTCACTACCCCCGGGCAGGACCGCTACATCCGGGTACGCCACCTTCGGGAACGATTGACTACTGCCACCTCCACAGCCGCAGCAATACCAGGTTTGCGCAGGATATCCGACCAGACCGTACGGAACCGCCTACGTGAGGTAGGAATTCGTGCCAAACGTCCAGTTCGAGATGTCATCTTAACACCACAACACCGTCGACTCCGACTGCAGTGGTGCCAGATTCATCGACAATGGCCTCAACTGCGATGGAGACAGGTGTGGTTCAGTGACGAGTCCCGATTTCTGCTCCGACGTCATGATGGAAGATGTCGCGTGTATAGGCGTCGTGGTGAACGTTATGCGGCAAACTGCGTGCAGGAAGTGGACAGATTCGGCGGGGTAGTGTCATGGTGTGGGCAGCCATCTCACACACTGGCAGAACTGACCTGGTCCACGTGCAGGGCAACCTGAATGCACAGGGATACATTGACCAGATCCTCCGGCCACACATCGTTCCAGTTATGGCCAACGCCAACGCAGTGTTCCAACATGACAACGCCAGGCCTCACACAGCACTTCTCACAACGGCTTTCCTACAGAACAACATTAATGTCCTTCCTTGGCCATCGATATCACCGGATTTGAACCCAATTGAGCATCTATGGGACGAGTTGGACCGACGCCTTCGACAGCGACAACCACAGCCCCAGACCCTGCCCGAGCTGGCAGCAGCCTTGCAGGCCGAGTGGGCCACCATCCCCCGGGACGTCATCCGTACTCTGGTTGCTTCAATGGGCAGGCGGTGCCAGGCAGTTGTCAACACACGCGGAGGCCACACCCGGTATTGACTCCAGATGACCTTGACCTTGACTTACTCACAATAGACTAGAGTGAATTGTGAACAATCCTGCAACATTTGGTAATTATCCGACTCACCATTCAATAATTAAATCAATTCTCCAAATGTTACGAAAATGTGGTTTTGCGTTTCTTCTTTTGAAGAGTATATTTTCTGCTCTGTTGTATAACCTTGATGTGATTGATGTGACTTTAAATATTTTAATACTGTATTATACCAATATTATTTAGACGGTGCTGCCGGTCATCTGACGCAGTAAACTGTAGGCTCACTGTCTAAATAATTATTAAAGCTTAGCCAGTTATCCTAGAGGACCTAGGTAAACTGTAGGTTATTGTCTTTATTGTGATAGGTACCAGTATTAATTCTGTGTTACAAGGTTACTGAATGAGTAGTTAAGGGTTAATTAAAAATTAACCAGTTAGGAATAGAGTTGTAATTCCTTTATTAATTTTAAGTTCCCCTGGCAGCGTTTCTCAATTATCACACGTTACTGAATGAGTAGTAAGGGTTAATTCAAAATTAACCAGTTAGGAATAGAGTTGTAATTCCTTTATTAATTCTCAATTATCACACGTGTGGGTGTTGTCACGGTGAAGTGATTAGCATCTTGTGTAAACTAGACACCTAGAGATTAACTAATTAAGTGATCAGTTGTGGGTTGTTATTATTTGTTGTTGTTAATTAACTACTGCGGCAGTACATTTGTCAGCGTAGGTTAATACAGATTCCAAAGTGTATTGTGTTTTTGTTGTGTGTTCTAGTGAACTAAACGTGCTATATTACATATACTTTATATAAGATCGTATCTCTGATCATACCTAGACGAGCTACACTAGGGTTTTAAACTGCCCGTTACAGAGAGAACTAATAGATATACAGTTAGGAGAGATATTTGGATAATCGTGTTTTATTCGGTTACGGGTATTATAGGATCCCCGTGACACTTATCAACTACGTTCTTACACTAGCTTTACCGTCGCTATAGTAGCCATATTCTTCGAAAACAAACACGTACTTATACTTATGAACTACGTTCTTACACTAGCTTTACCGTCGCTATCGTAGCCCAGTTCGCTGAGATTCAATAACCCCCCCCCCCCCCCCCCCCCCGCCGTATCATCGGAAAATATCAATTTGGGACAGTAAAATCAGCACTAACGTCCATAAATGGCCAAATACAACTTACTAAAGTACTGTCGGAAATAGAATAAAAATGATTTTCGTCTATCATTTCTTTCATATTAAACTGACATGTAAATGTTTTGTAAATACCTATTTAATGATACTCTACCTAATTTAGCATTTACTTGTTTGGGCTCTCATTGATGTACAAGGTAGTTTTACTCTTGAAATTAAAATAAAGATGTCGGTTAACAGGTGATTTGTGACCTTTATTGGAACAGATTATAACACATTTTGATCGATATGTGTCATTTTTTTTTACCCTTAAACTTTCAATTTAAAACTGCATGTTAACTGATTATTTTGAATTGCAGAATAAATTATTAATTATGACAAGCATATTTATTGAGTATAAATTCAATATAAGTACAATAGAAATTTACACAATCTTGCAACCATTTAAAGGTGCTATATCATAGTTATATGCGAGCATCTGTTTGTGATAAAGATTCTCCAATAAAACTATTTTCTACCAGTAGATAAAATTATTTCCTATAATCACTGATGGGCATATTGTTAAAGGTATCTTCTTTAAATGTTAAATCAAAATTTTATAAAAAAAAATTAAAAATTGCAATAGCTGTCATTGTGCAACATTGAAATGGCACCTTTAATACCGGCATAATGGATCACTCAGAATGGTTCTTGACAGTTGTGCTCAAAAGTTACTTATAAATGACTACACATATTTTGTTTTGGAGAGGGATAGGGGTAAAACATCATCAGAAACAGTCCCTCACATATTGTAACAGCAAGATTTGTTATAGTCTGTTCCAATAAAGTGCACAAATCACCTGTTTACTGACATTTTTCTTTTAATTTCAAGAGCAAACACCACCTTGAACATCAATGAGAGCCCAAATAAGTAAATGCTAAATTAGGTAGACTATCATTAAATAGATATTTACAAAATATTTACGTGTCAGTTTAATATGTAAGAAATAATAGACGAAAATAATTTTTATTCTATTTCCGACAGTACTATAGTAGTTATCCCCAAAATGTTGTCTATTATTCCATGTATGTGGATATTCTAACTGTAAATAATTAAAACAAATGTGATGCATATTATTAACAAATTTCATATTTTTGTAACTAAAAGGTTACGAATGCGGTCTCGACTACATAGCCAACATAAAACCGGAGTCTAAAATACGACAACTGGACCACTGGTCTTGGGCACATCCGCCGGGATGTAAGCACGTGTTAAACGGTTCACTGAGTGACAAAGGGCTAAATCGAGACGACGTATACGCTTTTACTGTTACGTGTTGCTGTATACGTTTTCCCTGCCTAACAACGACGTGCCGCTAACTGCTGTGTGTTACTGTATACATTTTCCCTGTCTTAACAACGAAGTGCCGCTAACTGCTGTGTTACTGTATACGTTTTCCTTGTCTAACAACGAAGTGCCGCTAACTGCTGTGTGTGCCTGTATACGTTTTCCCTGTCTAACAACGAAGTAGCCCCAGTCATAGTGTCACGTTTTGGCCGCCACGTTCAGCTACGTTGCAAAACGTGGCTACAACGTGAGCAAACGTGGAACAACGTGGCTAAAACGTGACAAAACATGAACAGGAAATTTTAATTTTGGACATGTTCAAAATTCGTTGGTTTTTCCCACAACGTACTACAGCGTGGCAAGAACGTGGTGACAGCGAGGCTAGAGCGTGACGGCAGCGAGGCATAACCCGACTTCGATCTTCGGTGTCACCCGTCAATCGTGCCACAGCGGGACTACAATGAGGCGACAACGTGGCACCCGCACTAAATTTTCATTTTTTTCCCAGAACGTGGGGATCAGAACGGGGCACAACGGCGTACCCAAAACGTGACACTATGACTGGGGCTTGCTGTGTGTTACTGTATACGTTTTCCCTGTCTAACAACGAAGTGACGCTAACTGCTGTGTGTTAATGTATACTTTTTCCCTGTCTAACAACGAAGTGTGCTAACTGCTGTGTGTGCCTGGTCGTACCTGCGTATCTGAGCGAGCCCCACTGCAGGGCGAAGGCGAGTCCTTTAGGCGTGTAGGGGATACTCCCTCCAGGGAGCCAGCTACTCAGCGTCTGCTCGATGTCCTCTAGATACTTGTCCTGCTTCGTCAGCTGGTACAGCAACACCTGTCAACAAACAAATACAACACCTGTCAACAGACACGTCAAAGACAACACCTGTCAACACGTCAGATATAAAACCTGTCAACACAGACACGTCAATGAAAACTGTCAAGTCTAATACAATACAATACCTGTAAACACGTCAAATACATCACTTGGCAACACAGACACGTCAAATACAACACCTGTCAACATAGACACGTCAAATCCAAACATGTCAAATACATCACCTGTCAACACGTTAAATATATCACTTGTCAACACATCACGTCAAACAACACCTGTTAACATAGACACGTCAAATCCAACACCTGCCAACACAGATGGGTAAAAGCCAACACAGACACGTCAAATTCAAAACCTGTTAACACAGACACGTCAAATATTCAACACCTATTAACACAGACACGTCAAATGCAACATGTCAACTTAATGACGTCAAATACAACACCTGTCAACACGGACACGTCAAATGCAAAACCTAACGCAAATGCGACATCTGTCAACACACGTCAAATACAACACGTCAACACAACGTCAAATACACCACCTCTGAACAAAACGTCAAATGCAACACCTGTCAGTATTTTATTTCCAGCGCTGAACATGGATGCCAAATCATGCCATTATATTGCATTCCACAGATTTCACTTTTGTTTTTCTTTCATGTCTCATAGTCCTATAATGTAACCGGCGGCAAGCATACGATAAAATGACGTAACAAAGTATAATTAAACGAGTGTTCTTCCTGGTACGGGTACTGGAGTCCTGTGAATGGACTGGAGTCTTGCTAGAATCGGCTAGAGTACTCGTGGAGGCCCTACTCACCATGGCGCCAGCTCGTTTCTCGTCCCATGACTGTGACCAGCACGGGCCCCTGTCGTAGTTTCGGTCAGCCGCCACCAGGTACTTCCTCAGAGACGTCGCCTTGTACAGCCAGGCGGCCGCCCACGACAACTCGTCGCGGTAACCACTGGACCTGGAAAACAAATACAACTTGAAAGGTTGGTTGATTTAATGTTCAATCATTGGTTATTGAATGTCAAACATTTGGTGATTCTGACACGTAGTCATCAAATGAAAAAAGTTTGTTTTATGTAACGACACCACCAGAGCACATTGCTTAATTAATCATTGGCTGTGGGATGTCAAACATTTGGTGATTCTGACACGTAGTCATAAGAGGAAACATGACTAATTCAATTAGGGATCTTTTATATGCACTTTTCCACAGACAGGAAAGTACATGCCACGGTATTTGACCAGTTGTGGTGCACTGGTTGGAACTAGAAAACGCCCAATCCGTTGAATGGATCGGCCGAGGTGGTTCGATCTTGCGACGCAAGCACTTGAGGCGAGCGCTCAACCGACTGAGTTAAATCCCGTCCCTGCAAACAAGTAACACAGACGCGTCAGCAGAGAGGGTTCGTGGATGCAAACAAGTAACACAGACGCGTCAGCAGAGGGGGTTCGTGGATGCAAACAAGTAACACAGACGCGTCAGCAGAGAGGGTTCGTGGATGCAAACAAATCACACACACACACATACAGACACACACAAAAAACCCGCACAGTACACAACCATATCCACTTTGAAAACCACCTGATCAATCCTATAAAGCGACTATGAGAATATCTGTGGGGTAGTGGGAGTTATTAAAACGGTCAACATTTGTCTGCAGATGCAGAAGTTCAGGCTGATAAACCAACACAATAAGTAGATTTTTCTCTTTTGCAACCAAGCGTTTGCTTGATGCGCGTTCGGTTTAGTATTGATCCCCGTCGGTGGCCCCATTGGGCTATTTCTCGTTCCAGCCAGTGCTCCACATATAAAAGATCCCTTGATGCTTATCAAAAAATAGTAGCCAATCAAGTGGCGACAGCGGGTCTGTGTGGTCCTTAACCATATGTCTGACACCATATAACCGTAAATAAAATGTGTTGAGTGCGTCGTTAAATAAAACATTTTCTTCCTTCCTTCCTTTTGCAACCACGTGAAAACTCCACCATTCTTTTGGTACCGATGTGACAGAAATAATCTTGCTAAAAGTAAAGGAAAAGTCTCAAAACTGCATTATGACCCAAACTATTAATTCATTTTGTTTGTGAAATATACAAGTTAACACGCGATGTCAAAATCTGAATTTAATTTACTTTCTTTATATTGACAACAGTCTTAGGAGTACGGGCTCCCATTTTTGTAAGATGGGCAGGCTCATTTGTGCCTAAATTAAACAAAAATGACCAAATCTGAATAACAATATATACTCTTCAAAAGAAGAAACGCAAAACCACATTATCGTAACATTTGGAGAATTGATTTAATTATTGAATGGTGAGTCCGATAATTACCAAATGTTGCAGGATTGTTCACAATTCACTCTAGTCCATTGTGAGTAAGTGATAGGACACACCACCAAGGTCAAGGTCATCTGGAGTCAATACCAGGTGTGGCCTCCGCGTGTGTTGACAACTGCCTGGCACCGCCTGCCCATTGAAGCAACCAGAGTACGGATGACGTCCCGGGGGATGGTGGTCCACTCGGCCTGCAAGGCTGCTGCCAGCTCGGGCAGGGTCTGGGGCTGTGGTTGTCGCTGTCGGAGGTGTCGGTCCAACTCGTCCCGTAGATGCTCAATTGGGTTCAAATCCGGTGATATCGATGGCCAAGGAAGGACATTAATGTTGTTGTTCTGTAGGAAAGCCGTTGTGAGACGTGCTGTGTGAGGCCTGGCGTTGTCATGTTGGAACACTGCGTTGGCGTTGGCCATAACTGGAACGATGTGTGGCCGGAGGATCTGGTCAATGTAGCCCTGTGCATTCAGGTTGCCCTGCACGTGGACCAGGTCAGTTCTGCCAGTGTGTGAGATGGCTGCCCACACCATGACACTACCCCCGCCGAATCTGTCCACTTCCTGCACGCAGTTTGCCGCATAACGTTCACCACGACGCCTATACACGCGACATCTTCCATCATGACGTCGGAGCAGAAATCGGGACTCGTCACTGAACCACACCTGTCTCCATCGCAGTTGAGGCCATTGTCGATGAATCTGGCACCACTGCAGTCGGAGTCGACGGTGTTGTGGTGTTAAGATGACACCTCGAACTGGACGTCTGGCACGAATTCCTACCTCACGTAGGCGGTTCCGTACGGTCTGGTCGGATATCCTGCGCAAACCTGGTATTGCTGCGGCTGTGGAGGTGGCAGTAGTCAATCGTTCCCGAAGGTGGCGTACCCGGATGTAGCGGTCCTGCCCGGGGGTAGTGACCCGTGGTCGACCGGATCTAGGGAGGTCACGTGTTGATCCATGTTGCTGGTAACGGTCCCACAGTCTGGAGATGGTTCTTCGGGATACATGGAATGCCCTGGCAACGGCCGTTCTGGATTCGCCTGCGTCTAGTCGGCCGATGGCATTGTTTCTCTGCGGTTCACTGAGACGTGGCATGTCCTGGATTGTCAACTGTCGGCCAGATACAGAGGCCAGGCAAGCGAACACCCTGCACTTACTGTCGGTGTTCATGTTGCACGTGCAGACAACGCACGTGCAGTGGTGACATGGTTTGCACGTGGCTGCGTTTTTGCGAATATTCACATTTTGGAACTTTATGGTACAGTAGCTGCGTTTTATCGAATGTAACCGTGGGAATGTGTTTGGGACATGCAATGACCTTATATTCACAAAGCATGAACCGGTAGGAAACATAAAATCGGAGTTATAACCCATTTGTACCCTTTTGCGTTTCTTTTTTTGAAGAGTATATATTCATATTAGCACTACTGCCAAACAGCTATATAAGGTTGTAAACGAATCAGTATGCATTTTCCGACGCCATATAACCGTAACTAAAATGTGTTGAATGCGTCGTTAAATAAAACATTTCCTTCCTCCTAGCATGCATTTTTTACATGGATTATATACAACTACTATTGTGGGTAGAATGTTGGAAAGGTTTCAGGCAAGTTAATTTTGCCCGAATATCTATCGTTTTTGCCAGAATTTGAGTATTTTTTCCAACCCCTGTCCTTTACATTTATACTGAGTATTTTCTCCAACCCCTATCCTTTACGTTTATAGTGAGTATTTTCTCCAACCCCTATCCTTTACGTTTATATTGATAAAGGTTATTTTGATGGGTACTCGATGAATATTTTCTATGTGTTTTTATTTTTTCGCTAAGGATTCTTGAGGAAACACTTACTATTATCACCAATGTCAAGACTGCTAGTAACATCTGAGATATTAAAATAAACACCGTTACATTTATCACAGTGCCAAGACTGCTAGTAACAACTGAGATATTAAAATAAACACCGTTACATTTATCACAGTGCCAAGACTGCTAGTAGCATCTGAGATATTACAATAAACACCGTTACATTTATCACAGTGCCAAGACTGCTAGTAACAACTGAGATATTAAAACAACTGAGATATTAAAATAAACACCGTTACATTTATCACAGTGCCAAGACTGCTAGTAACATCTGAGATATTACAATAAACACCGTTACATTTATCACAGTGCCAAGACAACTGAGATATTAAAATAAACACCGTTTACATTTATCACAATGTCAAGACTGCTAGTAACATCTGAGATATTACAATAAACACCGTTACATTTATCACAGTGCCAAGACAACTGAGATATTACAATAAACACCGTTACATTTATCACAGTGCCAAGACTGCTAGTAACATCTGAGATATTAAAATAAACACAGTTACATTTATCACAGTGCCAAGACAACTGAGATATTAAAATAAACACCGTTACATTTATCACAATGTCAAGACTGCTAGTAACATCTGAGATATTACAATAAACACCGTTACATTTATCACAGTGCCAAGACAACTGAGATATTAAAATAAACACCGTTTACATTTATCACAATGTCAAGACTGCTAGTAACATCTGAGATATTACAATAAACACCGTTACATTTATCACAGTGCCAAGACAACTGAGATATTACAATAAACACCGTTACATTTATCACAGTGCCAAGACTGCTAGTAACATCTGAGATATTAAAATAAACACAGTTACATTTATCACAGTGCCAAGACAACTGAGATATTAAAATAAACACCGTTACATTTATCACAATGTCAAGACTGCTAGTAACATCTGAGATATTACAATAAACACCGTTACATTTATCACAGTGCCAAGACTGCTAGTAGCATCTGAGATATTACAATAAACACCGTTACATTTATCACAGTGCCAAGACTGCTAGTAACATCTGAGATATTACAATAAACACCGTTACATTTATCACAGTGCCAAGACTGCTAGTAACATCTGAGATATTACAATAAACACCGTTACATTTATCACAGTGCCAAGACAACTGAGATATTAAAATAAACACCGTTTACATTTATCACAGTGCCAAGACTGCTAGTAACATCTGAGATATTACAATAAACACCGTTACATTTATCACAGTGCCAAGACTGCTAGTAACATCTGAGATATTACAATAAACACCGTTACATTTATCACAGTGCCAAGACAACTGAGATATTAAAATAAACACCGTTTACATTTATCACAATGTCAAGACTGGTAGTAATAACTGAAATATTAAAAGTACACTTCGAACTTTTACCCTGTGAGATGCACAGCCTCCTTTTGATACAAGTGGCAGATAACACAATATGCACTGTTGTTATCAGCTAGAACTAGTTAGTGACATGTCTGCGGTACTTACTCATAGAACTCCTGCACGATGGGGATGCTGTCACTATATCGACCTTGGTAGCGTTCAGCAAACTCGTATAGTTCCTCAGCGTGGCGGAGTAATTCGTACGCATAATCAGGATCTATTTCATATGCAAGAACAAACTTATTTAGTTACACTGACGATTATTATCACATAAAAAACATCAATAATTTAAAATACAGAATTAGATAGTTTTATACTAAGATGTCCAGGAGGTTGAACGCTCGCACCTACTGATAACAGAGTGGGATTGAATAGGCTAAGATAGCAACCAGTTAAATTGTTTGCGAGCGCTCCACATTATGAACACGCCACAGATACGATATTTACATCCAGGTACGTTGTATATATACTCTTCAAAAGAAGAAACGCAAAACCACATTGTCGTAACACTTGGAGAATTGATTTAATTATTGAATGGTGAGTCCGATAATTACCAAATGTTGCAGGATTGCAGGATTGTTCACAATTCACTTAGTCCATTGTGAGTAAGTGATAGGACACACCACCAAGGTCAAGGTCATCTGGAGTCAATACTGGGTGTGGCCTCCGCGTTTGTTGACAACTGCCTGGCACCGCCTGCCCATTGAAGCAACCAGAGTACGGATGACGTCCCGGGGGATGGCCCACTCGGCCTGCAAGGCTGCTGCCAGCTCGGGCAGGGTCTGGGGCTGTGGTTGTCGCTGTCGTAGGCGTCGGTCCAACTCGTCCCATAGATGCTCAATTGGGTTCAAATCCGGTGATATCGATGGCCAAGGAAGGACATTAATGTTGTTGTTCTGTAGGAAAGCCGTTGTGAGACGTGCTGTGTGAGGCCTGGCGTTGTCATGTTGGAACACTGCGTTGGCGTTGGCCATAACTGGAACGATGTGTGGCCGGAGGATCTGGTCAATGTAGCCCTGTGGACCAGGTCAGTTCTGCCAGTGTGTGAGATGGCTGCCCACACCATGACACTACCCCGCCGAATCTGTCCACTTCCTGCACGCAGTTTGCCGCATAATGTTCACCACGACGCCTATACACGCGACATCTTCCATCATGACGTCGGAGCAGAAATCGGGACTCGTCACTGAACCACACCTGTCTCCATCGCAGTTGAGGCCATTGTCGATGAATCTGGCACCACTGTAGTCGGAGTCGACGGTGTTGTGGTGTTAAGATGACACCTCGAACTGGACGTCTGGCACGAATTCCTACCTCACGTAGGCGGTTCCGTACGGTCTGGTCGGATATCCTGCGCAAACCTGGTATTGCTGCGGCTGTGGAGGTGGCAGTAGTCAATCGTTCCCGAAGGTGGCGTACCCGGATGTAGCGGTCCTGCCCGGATCTAGGGAGGTCACGTGTTGATCCATGTTGCTGGTAACGGTCCCACAGTCTGGAGATGGTGCTTGGGGACACATGGAATGCCCTGGCAACGGCCGTTCTGGATTCGCCTGCGTCTAGTCGGCATTGTTTCTCTGCGGTTCACTGAGACGTGGCATGTCCTGGATTGTCAACTGTCGGCCAGATACAGAGGCCAGGCAAGCGAACACCCTGCACTTTTATACTGTCGGTGTTCATGTTGCACGTGCAGACAACGCACGTGCAGTGGTGACATGGTTTGCACGTGGCTGCGTTTTTGCGAATATTCACATTTTGGAACTTTATTGTACAGTAGCTGCGTTTTATCGAATGTAACCGTGGGAATGTGTTTGGGACATGCAATGACCTTATATTCACAAAGCATGAACCGGTAGGAAACAAAAAATCGGAGTTATAACCCATTTGTACCGTTTTGCGTTTCTTTTTTTGAAGAGTATATAATAATGCAATTATTGATAAAGTGCTTTCAAAATGTGCCCGTATGATTTTCACACATTAAAGTAAACTTTAAGTAAACACTGACAACATGAATCTCATGTTCCAAGACAGTCTTGACTACTGAATATAACATTCATATCTGAATGTCAGATCAGGGCCATCCGTTTATTGGCCTGTTTGTTTGTGTTAAGCAATTTGTCTTGTTGTAAAATACATTGTTTCATCTTCACATCCATATGGCGGCCATGTTAATTAAAACCGAAAGTATACTTAAACCAACATGCTTCTATATCAGAAATTGATAAGTACCCCATAACGAATATTTGTGCCAATTTTCGTGCTTTTAGGAAAAAGTGAACAATTATTGCATCTATCTTCCGCACTAATATATAGAAAATCAAGGCAAACAGTGAAATTATAGCATTAACTTTAATACATACATTGTTTAACGTCACTACCGTGTTGATGTATCAGTACACTTATAAAAACTGGGGTTTCACTTAAAATAAAAGAAGAATTTATATCGTTAATAGCTAACGGTAATTAAATCAATAAAGTGCATGTTCACGTATTTTAAACAATCGTTTATCAGAATTTCATATAAAAATAAAATGATACTACGAAAATCACCCAAGCAAGGGTATAATAAACAAAATATTTAAAGTTAATTTTAGATTTTACTTTTGTACTGTGCAGGCACGGAGGAGCGGGGGGTCTCTAGCCCAATAATCCTGAATCAAAAATATTGGTAGTAAATCTTACTGTAGAGATGAATTTTATTTGTGGAATGCAGGAAACTGCATTTCAGGACATCTAGTTTTCAAAGTTTTATAAGGGAGCATATCCCGAACTCCCTAGTAAATTTGCTTAACACCCTCGATCTCAATCAGCCCCCTCCCAATGTCTACTTGCTTCCGCTATGGTTGAAGTAAAGAGTTTCACTCGTGTTTTCTCGTCACCATTCTACAAGTCTCCCCTCTACACACTCTAGTAACACCAGACTTGACCGGAGTGCGTAGACGTAACCATTAATTAGTTTCTGATCTAGACGTAAACATTAATTTGTTTCTGATCTGAACGTAGCCATGAATTTGTTTCTAATCATTAAATCTAGATGTATCCATAAATTTATATAAGCAGACACCCACATTGGTGTGTGTGTGTGTGTGCTTGTGTGTGAGAGTCGCCCATATTGTCTATATGTCGTGATTTTACGACAATTAGAAACGCAATACATACAAAGACACAGGTTTGCAGTAGGCTATGTAATTGTTGTTTTTAAAAGGGCTCCCTTGATTGAAAATACGTTACAATGACTGCACATTCTGCACGGTCTCTTTAAACATAATAATTTTAAATCAAAGCAAATTGGTGAAAGATTAATGCATTTACATGAACTGTTTGGACTATAAACAGCACCTTTCTTTTTAAAAGCAATATATCCAGCCGCCATTGCAGCCGCTGTTTCCCCAATAACGTCACTTCCTGGTCTTTCTGGAGTCAGACGATAAGATGGTCTGTACATGTTCATATCTTCCGGTCTGCCCCAATAACTATGGTCAATGTACGGATCTCCGACCTGAAGCAGAAAGACATCATCGAAAATAAATTAACTGTAGATGTTAATACAGATCAGTATTTGATTTGTGAAACCCAAGTAAATGCCTACACACAAAATAAAATTGTTAAAATTGTGTTCTGTAACAGGGACGGATCCTGGATTTTTAAAAGGTGGGGAGGGGGTCACAAATTATAAAAAGAGCAAGATATTAAGAGGATCTGGGGGCATGCCTCCCATGAACATTTTGAAATACAGAAATATGTTTTGCTACTGTTTGGAACATTTTGTGTGATGATTTGTCAATTTTACCAATTACATAATACGATTTAATGGGAAATGGAAAGCAATAAATTAAAAAACTCACCTTGAACTTTCACAAAAGATTATCAGAGCCACACTATGAAAATGTGCACAGAATAATTTAAATTCCTCATTAATATTTAGTACTTGTATTACAAATGAAGGGACCACATTAGAAAACCTGCTATATGGATGGACGGACGGACAGATGGGTGGGTGACTTGGTGGATGGATGAATGGATGGATGAATGGATGGGTGAGTGAGTGAGTGGATGGATGAATGTATGGATGGGTAGGCAGATGGATTGATTTGTAGATGGTTGAATAGATCTGTTGATAGGTGTTTGAGTAAATAGTGGGATAGATGCATTGAAGGATAGTGGATGGATTGAAGGATTGAAGAATGGATGGATGGATGGATGAATGGATTGATGGAATGGTGGATGGATGTATGGATTAGTGGGTGGGTAGATGGGTTGATGAATGGATAGATGGAATGATAGATGGATTGACTCATGACTGTTTGGACGAATGTCATGCAAGAATGGCTGGGTGATACAATACTGACAACATACCTGTGCGTAAAATTCAAACTTGGTGGGATGTGCTTTTATGAAGTAATCGAGCGGCCACTTGACGGTGTCGTAGATGTTGTCTAGTAGCCCCGTCGCTTCGTATGCATCGTGGAACTCAAGTAATCCCCAGATCAACAACGTCGTCGAGCCCGCCATAGGAAGGCCAAACTTCATGTAGTCCCCAGCTGTTCAAAACACATTAATACTACAATGCACTTCAACAGATGCGTCTACCAATAAAGCATCAAGGGATCTTTTAAATGCACTTTCCCATAGACAGGAGAGTACATACTACGGAGTTTAATGTACCACTCGTCGGACACTGGTTGGGACGGGAAAATCCCAAGCTCATCGAGGGTTATGATCGTGGGACCTATCCCACATCAGTGGAATGTTACCATTGACTTACAGAAAGGTAGCTCTACTTTAAACTGCTATACTGGCCGCCTCTACAGTTAACATGGACTATAATACATGTGCCGCCTCTACCATTACATGCAGTTAACTTGGACTATAATACACAGACAATAAACTGCTATAGTGGCCGCCTCTACAGTTAACATGGACTATAATACATGTGCCGCCTCTACCATTACATGCAGTTAACTTGGACTGTAATACACACACAATAAACTGCTATAGTGGCCGCCTCTACCATTATATTCAGTTAACATGGGCTGTAATACAGAGACAATAAACTGCTATAGTGGCCGCCTCTACCATTACATGCAGCTAACATGGACTGTAATACACAGACAATATACTGCTATAGTGGCCACCTCTACAGTTAACATGGACTATAATGCACACACAATAAACTGCTATAGTGGCCGCCTCTACAATTAACATGAACTATAATGCACACACAATACTCTGCTATAGTGGCCGCCTCTACCATTATATGCAGTTAATATGGACTATAATACACAGACAATAAACTGCTATAGTGGCCGCCTCTACCATTACATGCAGTTAACATGGACTATAATGCACACACAATAAACTGCTATAGTGGCCGCCTCTACAATTAACATGAACTATAATGCACACACAATACTCTGCTATAGTGGCCGCCTCTACCGTTATATGCAGTTAATATGGACTATAATACACAGACAATAAACTGCTATAGTGGCCACCTCTACAGTTAACATGGACTATAATGCACACACAATAAACTGCTATAGTGGCTGCCTCTACAATTAACATGAACTATAATGCACACACAATACTCTGCTATAGTGGCCGCATCTACAATTATATGCAGTTAATATTGACTATAATACACAGACAATAAACTGCTATAGTGGCTGCATCTACAATTAACATGGACTATAATACACAGACCATAAACTGCTATAGTGGTCGTCTCTACCATTAAATGCAGTTAACATGGATTATAATACACACACAATAAACTGCTATAGTGGCTGCCTCTACAATTAACATGGACTATAATACACAGACCATAAACTGCTATAGTGGTCGTCTCTACCATTAAATGCAGTTAACATGGATTATAATACACACACAATAAACTGCTATAGTGGCCGCCTCTACAGTTAACATGGACTATAATACTCAGACTATATACTGATATAGTGGCTGCCTCTACCATTACATGCAGTTAACATGGACTGTAATACACAGACCATAAACTGCTATAGTGGCCGCCTTTACAGTTAACATGAACTATAATACACACACAATAAACTGCTATAGTGGCCGCCTCTACCAATACATGCAGTTAACATGGACTATAATACACAGACAATAAACTGCTATAGTGGCCGCCTCTACCATTACATGCAGTTAACATGGACTATAATACACAGACAATAAACTGCTATAGTGGCCACCTCTACAGTTAACATGGACTATAATGCACACACAATAAACTGCTATAGTGACCACCTCTACCATTACATGCAGTTACCATGGACTACAATACACAGACAATAAACTGCTATAGTGGCCGTCTCTACAATTAAATGCAGTTACCATGGACTATAATACACACACAATAAACTGCTATAGTGGCCGCCTTTACAGTTAACATGAACTATAATACACACACAATAAACTGCTATAGTGGCCGCCTCTACCATTACATGCAGTTAACATGGACTATAATATACAGACAATAAACTGCTATAGTGGCCGCCTTTACAGTTAACATGAACTATAATACACACACAATAAACTGCTATAGTGGCCGCCTCTACCATTACATGCAGTTCATTTTGTTTTAAGAAGCCTTCTTTGTGTTATCCCATTAACCCAGTATAGTACAAATGGACCTGTGTTACGCACCAACCCGGAGTCGCAAGGCCACTCCTATGATAATGCATACCTAAAAACGATTAAAGGTATGTTTTCTTGTCGTCTAGGAGACACGTTTAGATTTGAAAAAGAATCTTACATTTTGCAACAATCGCCGCTACATAAATATTGTTTTTTAAGTACAAAAGCTATGAAACAAAAAGAACATAGACTTGGATATACCAAAGATATCTAGGCCACAAATAAAGGTCCTATGTCAAAGTTGAAACTGTGATATTCAGTTACTTTCATATCTGTTTGCAATAAATATCTACACATTAATCGACCCCACGCATAATCTTTTCATAATTAAATCAAGAATAAATTTGTTTTAAAGTCTGGTACTGGACGACGAGGAGTTTCCACAATAATTTGTGGCTAAATACAGTATGGTCACCATTTTTGTTTCTTTGTCATTGTTAATGCATATGACACACTCAAGATTTCCCCCTAAAATGCATTTCATTTTCCTACTAGTAAATGGAATTATTTTGTTGTTTTTTATAGGTATAAACTTTGTTTCAAAGCAAAAATTAATTAATATTTTAGGCGGGAACAATTATTACTGCAACTTTGACAGCACCTTTAATACGTCGGATGGAAAAATTCTAGTTAACAGAAAACTGAAATGGTTTCTGCTACGTGTAAATTAACCCTTTATTGTAATGCTTGCATCCAGCATCTTTATTAATTTACAGTTGTCTGTCCTTGACATTAATACATCTCATTATGATATCGGCATTATTAATGTACAGTTGTCTGTCCTTGACGTTAATACATCACATTATGATATCGGCATTATTAATTTACAGTTGTCTGCTCTTGACGTTAATACATCTCATTATGATATCGGCATTATTAATTTACAGTTGTCTGTCCTTGACGTTAATACATCTCATTATGATATCGGTATTATTAATTTACAGTTGTCTGCTCTTGACATTAATACATCTCATTATGACATCGGCATAATTATTGTACAGTTGTCTGCCCTTGGCATTACTACATCATATTCTGAGAGTTTACGCGGACTAAACAAAACTATTGACCCATAAATATATTGAGGAAGACTGCGGCATATGTTGACCTTGGATCAGTTTCAAGGATTTAGAGTTGCGAAATCTGCCAATGTTACATCTAACGTTATGCAAATAACTCTCAGTTCATCTACACTAAATTACACACAGATATACAATACTTTATTTACATGTAACTCGTAAAGGAAACTATCAGAATATTAGGTTTTTCGTATTTACAACAAAGTAAAATTTTGAAAACAAAATAGCAACAACATTAAGGATTATGAAACCAACATACATATATATGAAACCAATCTACATTTTAAAAATAGACATCCATTTTTTTCTGTTTAATTCTCTGGCGACTCAATTAAATATGTTGGCAACTTTATATATACATATTTACATACTTATCATTTTGAAAACTGGTGTCTTAATACGTGTATATTATAACTTGGCTATTTGCTTTAGCTAAGGACCTCAGTCAGTAATCGATAATCTAAATGTTAGTGTAGTCTTCTTGTGCTATATCAAATATATATATATAATGCTGTATTATTGTTTATACATTATGTCGAGGAATAACAACCAAACCTGGGCGCCGTTTTACAAAGCGGTCTTAGCACTTTGATCACCTTGTGCACTTAAGGTGATCTTAGCGCTGAGATCGTTTCGTAAAACGGCGTCCAGAATTGACTGTACAAAAACATGGTTTACAGAAAAACGAATTTTAATGTTTAAAAAATTCAGAAATATCAAAAACAAAAGCAGTTTTATCTATTTGCGCATTCATTTTCTATAGATTTGATTATTCATAAAAAAAACCTAGATAAGTTTTTGTTTTGTTTTTTTAATTAAAAAGACAAACAAACAAAACTAAAGCCACCAACAGAAATGAAGAAAAAGTTAGAGTGAACTCTCATTTTTGCAAACGGTGTATATGACCTGCTCTAATTAGAGGTCCTCAAAATGGTGTGTTACAGCTTTTAACAGCTCTACATTTCCACTACAATCACTGGTGACTTACCATCATACCATCCGCCAGTGAGGTCCTCTCCATAGATGCCTTGGTCCTCAGTGCCGGAATCTCCCCTCCAGAGGACCCTGGAGTTTCGCGGCAGTACGCCTGACCGTTGTGCTTCGTAGAACAACATCGACTTGTACAGAACTTCTCCATAATCGTAATCTATAAATGAAACATATCGAGGTATTTAAATATCTAAAACAAAAATTTAATTTTAAAAAACGCGTATATTTTAAAATCCATTACTCTCCGAGTCCAATTATGTTCGTGTGACCTCTCATTCGTGAATATTATTAAAACATCAACCAATCAAATTTGTGTTAATATGCTTCTTCAGTTTGTCCAAATCGACAAAACCATTGGCATGTTGAAGCTCAGATCTCTGCACAAGGCAGCGTTCAGTAATTTAACTAATTACATGAACGGTTACCTTATTCCTGGACAAAAACTTGAAAGAGAGCAAAAGTTGGCATAACAGAGGTATACACATCCTTTGTGTATGTTATCTAAAGTATAAATACCGGGAAGGCTTCTGGCGTGTGTGTGTAGCTGACGATCATACTTCACTACCGTACAGAGTAACGGTTGCCGATATCAGCCACATACAGCCCGTTTTATACCAGTGCTGTAGATATGATTTTCCTCCAATTACAAGGTAGCACTGATTATAATATCACCCGCTCCCACACATGTTAGTTGGAAATGTATGACAATGGCAGTAAACTGAGGGCAATATCTTCTTGTACTATTGGAATAAAGACATAACAACAGTGACACCTCTTCGTTATCTTGGTACCAAACCTCTAGTATATATATTTAGTATTCTCCTAATCAGCGCATACGTACTTTTCGTTTTCCCTTCCGGGGGTCCTTTAGGAAGCTCAACATCTATGGGGATTGGTTTATAACGGGGGAAGTCACGTTTTTTGTTCTTTGGAATCTTTTGTGAAGAAGGTAACTGTGTTTTCTGTTGTTCTAGTAATCGTATGTAATTTGGTCGTCGTTTGAAGAATGGAGAGCGGCTGCGTGTCTTCAGATACTGTGTTCTCGTTATATTCTGTTGTGCTAGTTTTGTACTTTCCAAATTTCCAGTCTTGGGTGTTTTGTGATTGTTGTTTTTAACTTTAAAGATGGCCTCTGCATCGCCTAAAGTGTTTTCTAAGTATTGAAGTGGATCATCTTGTGCTGGGAGAGAGGTTGTTCTGGCAGGTAAAGATGACTTCTGTGTGTATGGATGACGCTGCCGGGTATAACGCTCTCTGGTCCGTCGTTTTAGGACGTCTGTATAGTATTGTACTCTAGACGTCGTTTGTTCGACATTTCCTTTAAAAGCATTATTCTTAAATTTATTGGCACTCTTTTTAGAGAAGGTTGTCTCTTTGTCCTTTCGTATACTACTACTTCCATTGCTCAACTCAATATTTTTCACCCATTTTTTTCTTGCATTTAGCTTTCCACTCCATGATTCATTGTAGTTTGTTATATGCGTAGGATACCTAATTCCATTCTTTCTGAAGTCTTTTTTGTGTTTTAGAACTTTGCCGAATCTACCTGCAAAAGGGTTTGCTATTCTGGGTTCTATTCTTTTGTGGATTTTTTTTCCTTGGATTTCTTTGGCATAAATCGACGTTTTGGAAAATGTTGTTTCCTTTCTGTGAAACCTGGAACCTATTCTTCTTCTTCCGTTTTGGCGGCTATTTTTATTTACATTTTTAACCCACTGATTTTGCTCCTTATTTAGCAGTGCAGAGTTATTTTTAGCTTTTGTGCGTACAGTGATTGGATGATGTTCTATATCAGAATGCACGTGGTGCGCGTGTGTTACGTCATCTTGATCCACAGACACAGTTGTTGTCTGTTGTAGATTATTTTCATATCTGTTAGAACTTGCCGTCTGTTCAGGGTATTGAGTTGTGCGTCTCTTATCAGAAAAGATAAATCCGTGTCCACCAGAATTGTCCGTGATCCTGCTATTACGTAAGTTTGTGTTACGAGATTTTCTGCGCCATACGATGCGTCCACCTCTTTGCAGATGAGATATTGATTTCTCGCTTTCCTGATCACGTCCAAGATTTGATCGCAGAGTTGATGTTTCTGTGACTAAGGAAAGTCTACTCGTGAAAACGTCTTCTTTGTCTTTTCCTGGCATCGTTGGAGACGTCGTTGTTGTAGTGTTCCTTGTGGTCGTAGTTTTCATTGTGGTAGTAGCAGTAGTTGTTTTAGATGGTTTTAATCGCACCATGTCGTTGTGTGGCGATAGTGATCTGTTTCTATTAAGTTTCTTATTAGCCACATTCCTATCCCGTGCCATTGGTGTGTATCGATACCTTCCACCCGTGTACTGGCTAGTCCTCTGGCTAGTCTTTCTCCGTTTGATATATTTCTGAGACCTAGCTCTTCCGTTTCTTTTCCCGTATGTTGATTCTCGGCCATCCATTGATCGTTCTGTACTAGGACGATACACAGCGTATTTCGGAGGGGAGTATGGCGATTTACTTCTGTGTCTGACTCTGTCTCTGGTGTAATAATCGCGCACGAAACTCACGGGCTTATGTGTTACGATGTGCGTTACTGTCCTACTGAGCGTGCCATCAGTCGGCAGATCAATATCAGCGTCTTCGATCTTCTTCTTCGGTGTTGTGTTTATCTGTATTTCACCTTCTGGCGTTTGCTTTACCGGCTCTTTCTTCTGTTCTAGTTTATGAAGTTTCACAATATCTTTGGTCGCATGGTGCTTCTTTTCAATTGAGCGACTGGAATATTTCCAGTATTTTCTTGGCGGTTTAAAATGATATTGCTTTCTGTGAGTGGTTTTCATGGTTGTTCGCATCCTGCTGGTTGTTTGAGTGGTTGGATTCACACTGTGATTGGAAAGTTCAACACCACGGTCTATACTAATCTGAGAATTTTCTAAATGGTTGGCTACCACGAGTTCGGTGATATTGTTTTGAAATGACTTCATTGTATACTGACGTTCAGAATTCTTCGTTGGTCTTTCAGAGACGTTTTCGTCTGTTGTATTCCCCTCCTTATCTAACTGAGATCTACCAGTCTGTCGAGAGTGTTCGTTTTTGTTTTGTATAGTAGATGTTTTCAGTTGCTGTGACAGCTTCATAAATAGACGACGAGGTTTATACGGAGATCTCAAGATTGGTCGAGGTTTCACGTTATAAGAATAAAGCCAGATTTTCTTTGCTACATCTCCATCCTTGTTATTCAGTATCTCTTGTTTATTTGTCACCAATGCCTCTTTTGGAATCCACGTAATGCCATTTTTTGTGCTGAATTCCCCTGTAGTCGTACTCGCAGTCACCACTGAATTGACGACTTCTTGTTTTCTTCTAATATTATAGGCATTATTTACTCTTCTCTGTTTAAAAGGAGACTTGAAAACATATTTAGTAGTAAGTAATTCTGCTGACACCACCAAATTCTGATTTGTAGGGTGTTGGAACTGATTCGGTTTGGTGAGTTTGGCAAATGTAAAATTGCCAATATTTATCGAATCATTTGGTGTGGCAATGCCGCTCTTGGTGTTTTTCTTTTTTCCATAGTTTTCTTTCTCAGAGATGCTACTTTCTTTACGCAACTGCTGTATATTACCATACAAATTCTTGTTTGAACTGGTTTCATGTTCAACGCTGCTTTCGGTTGTTGAGGAAACCGTATTTTGTTGAACTAATCCCGTGTGTGTGGGTGATGCAATATCTCGCAGATCTTCTGACACATTGGAAGCAGAACTTGGACTTGTTTTTATCTCCCTTGCCTCCAAGTTATCAATTTCCATTTGTTTGTGTCCTATGATACTTATAGGCGGAACAACCACTTTTTCCAACGATGGTAAAACCACTGGTTCTAAATCTTTTACTTGCTTTGCCATATCGTAGAAAGATTTCTTCAAGTAACGTTTCTTGGTTAGCAGTTTGTGTAACTTGAAAGGAGAATCGGCTGAAGACCACACTACAATAAGACACACCACTAACAACTTCAGTACCCACATAGTCGTGTGTTTGTTATAGTAATATGTAAGTCCTTATTCTATCACACAGATCATTTGTATAAATCACCACCTCAAAAGTCCAATCTAACTCAATGGGACGATGTCCATGTACTTCAAACTTTGATGTACAAGCTATCTTATTGCTGTATATAATATTTCCTTTTGAAACGTCTAAATACTTCAAAAGTCCATCTATTTTATATCATCAGCTGTAAAGGTTTCCTCATGAAAAATCCAACAACTCCAATACCCGAGTTCCGTGGGCTGTACAGCTGTTCTTGTGAAGCGTCTAATAACTTCAAACGTCTATCTACTCGAGCTCCTTGGGCTGTATAAATCTCCTTGTATAACGCCTAACAAGTTGGAAGGTTCACGTGTAAGAGCTCTGGCGGCTGTGTGTCTCTTGACGAAGACTTGTATCGACTGAAGAATTAACCGAAATCATTCTGCATATTAGGCTACGTTTGCAAACGTCACTGTTTACTGCAGGTCTCGTTCCAAGCAGGGAATCGTGTAACTAACTTCGTCGTCCAGTCATCCCGCCACTGTGTGCTTTCGAACGAGAGCAATCAACGTTGGGCAACGTACTGAAGATAAACAAATATTCAATAGAGCTCCAAATATTTTCTAACACGCAGCTCCTGGGCGCACATGCTAAAGATTTGCAGTGCCTCGGGCTTTAAGTAAGTCGATACAGCACGGTTACATGTTAAACTGGAAACAAACGGTGGCTTTGCAAGTGCAAGTTAACAGAAAAACATCACCGCCGTGTTAAAAGACCCTAAATCTATACAACAGTTCAGTGTGTTTGATCGCTGTGACAAATTTACCAAAACTTTGCCAACTTTCGATTTTTCAGTGTAAGCAATTTCATTAAATGTATGCACATCTAAAGGTGTTTGGATTGTAAATCATTTAACTCATTTTGCGTCTAGTAGGTTAACAGGTAGGTTCCAAGTTGTTTAATTTACTAGGAAACGATGAACTATGAAATAAGTCCCTAATTTATCGTTGGGGTTGCTGATAAAAGGATTCTGTAATCAGAATTCTTACTGCTATTGGATGACTTACGGTTTAACACTATTCCCCAGCTGTTAGTCGGCTGTCTGAGATATTTGCAATCCTTGGTTTAAGACATCGCTTACCTTGACTGTGTCAGATGGATCAAAGAAACTGTTCAAGTCCTTGGGAATAAAATGTTTTACACCTTAAACCGGTGATATATATGAGATGGGTTTTTTGTACGTGTTTTGTCAGGGTTAATGTATTGACGTGTAAGATGTTTCGCACGACCTGCGGGTTTCAGAGAAGATAAGTATCGGTACAATACACCTGCACTTGCTGATTCACTGGCGATGGCTGGCAAACGTTATACAATAGTAACAATGCGTTCTTTGATATATGATGCAAGGCTTTGAGCGTGTTTCCTCCCCACCTCTCTCTCTCTCTCTCTCTCTCTCTCTCTCTCTCTCTCTCTCTCTCTCTCTCTCTCTCTCTCTCTCTGACACACACACACAGTTACTATTTCTATATATAATCATAAATAGTTAGATATGGTTGCTTAGATTATTTTATTTTCGTATGCTGTTCTCCATATTTCCTTCTGTGTACATGATTAACTTCATGGTTAAAGGCATATTGTCACAGACCACTGACCTATTTAATGGTCTAACAAAGCATTACCTGAACAAACATAATTTGATTTGTCCCTAAATGTACTTTATTCAACCATCTTCATAACCACCATACCCCATTTATTAATGATATTTTGTAAAAATAATTGAATTATGGCAATGGTCCATAATTCAAAAACTAAAATTGCCGAGAGGGTTGACATAGATTTCACTCCATCATGGTTCAGTTAAAGTGAGTTGGTTTCCAACAATTAATGTAATTTTTATTTATTATCAATTTTTAGAGAAATAAGGTTCTTAAATCCGTGACAGTATGCCTTTAAGCGTCATGAACTGCGTGTATCAACGAATCGTTGAATCATGTTACAAAGATTATTTGTTATAATTTTATAGAGAGGTTACAAATCATCGTCTTCACAATACAGAATATAGAGATTATTTATTATAATTTTACAGAGAGTTTATAAATCAGCGTCTTCACAATACAAAATATAAAGATTATTTGTTATAATTTTATACTGTTTACAAATCAGCGTCTTCACAATACAAAATATAAAGATTATTTGTTATAATTTTATAGAGAGTTTACAAATCAGCGTCTTCACAATACAAAATATAAAGACTATTTGTTATAATTTTATAGACTGTTTACAAATCAGCGTCTTCACAATACAAAATATAAAGATTATTTGTTATAATTTTATAGAGAGTTTACAAATCATTGTCTTTAGAATACAAATAACGCAGAAAGCAACATATATAACTCCCCAGAACGTAAAGTGGTTTGTCTTTTTTTTAAACTGAAAACTTTACATAGTTCCAGTATAAAACCTAGTTCCAGTATAAAACATTAAACATAATATTAGAAACCAATACTTTCTCGTACTGAATTAACATGAACAATTTACTCACTTCCAGTATAAAACATTAAATATCATATTAGCAACCAAATACTTTCTTGTACTGAATTAACATGAAAATAATAATAAATTGTATTCATTGTGAAAAATATTCTACAGATGCTATATTTGAATTTTTATCAGTGTAAGCAAAATTGTATCATATTTCAAAAATAAAATTCAACATAGATATACAACAAATGGGTGATGTATCTTCCCCTTTTTAGAAGAATATCTAATTAATTATTATCTCTTCTTCAATGTGGCATATTCCCCAGCACTATTTACTTTTACATAGTGTGTAACATACACGTATATGCATTTGGACATACGTTGCTTGCCCATAGTTATATGGAAATCGAAGGAATGTGTGTCTGTACGAGTGTGTGTCACCCATTTTATACTATGCAGCTATGCTATGCTTTTGTATATAGAATACATATAACTCCTTGGAACAAATCGTTAGTGGTGGATTTTGCTGGTGTATAGGAGGCCGAACCCTCTTTACTAGAGTTTCCAACGGCCAACACTGCCATACTTATTAATAATAATAATAATAATAATAATAATAATAATAATACTGAAAGGTTTGCAACGTTTGATTTCCGATCTTCCAACACCAAATATAATCTTGGATCAGCTATTGGCTTTTTATTATTTAATAATGTTGATACATTAAACAACGAACATAGAGCATTCTTTCCAAACACAGCCACTGAAATACAATGGTCACTTGTCAAGAGGACCGTTTCATTTGCTTTCCATCATAACAAAAATATATACTCACAATCTATTAAACATTCAATGAACTGCGCCTTCAAGATAATTTGAGTAATATTTCTTTATTTCATAAAATCCTTTTGATTGCAAAGTAGCTTTAATATTAACTAACAATGTTCTAATGATGTCTATTGACTATTAATAAATATAAAAAAACAACTCACCAGGTGTGTGTGTGTGTGTGTCAAACAGGGTTATATACACAATATCAACCAGGTTTTTTTTTGTAAATAGTTTAGTCTTTTGCTTACCAGTAGATAATCGTAATATAAACAGTCTGGTGGGTAAACCGTGGGATTAAAGGCTACTGGGGGGGGGGGGGGGGGGGGGGGGGGGGGGGTGTTATTTCACAGTAACCTGGGAATATTCAACATGTACGGAGTCTGGCTGTTTACCTGCAATACCTCGCCGTCCCCAGTGTGTCGGCGGTCACCTGGCCGTTCACACCTCGCGCCGACATTCACAAATCTTAGTGAGGAAAACCACGTAGATAGTTCGATCAATGGCGTACAGAAATTGGTTAACTCTACATTTTATGTAATGAGGGCGCCGTGTACCGTCCTTTAGTCTCAGTTTTGTTGACGTGAATTTAATGTGCGAATTGCAGAATCTTTCGCTGTCTCTGTCTCTATCTCTCCCTGCCTCTCGGTCTGTCTGTGTATATCTCCCTCTCGACAAATCCAAACAAAGAATTTTGCAATGGGAATATCTGGACGTACAATACAATAATAGGAGTCGAAATTAGCTGAAATCCTGGCGGACCATCGGTCCGGAAAGCTACAAATTCTGCCGGCCCCAATCAAAACCTACCGGACACACATAATTAACTCAGACTAATTAATGTGTGAATATAAACGTTTATTTATTACCGGTCCGACTGGACGATAGGCAAAAACGATCTTCCTCCTCGTGGTGATGTTGACTGACACAAACCGGTCGGGACAGCATTATTTAGACCCCTGCAGTAATAAATGGGTAACGTGTCTTGGACGCTCAGAGAGGACTTCTGATGGTAGACAGCGTGACAGACTGGGTAAAACTAATGTTAAACAGTATGATCATTTATCAGGAGGGGCGGTATGTAGGCCAGTGGTCAATCGCTCGCTTGATGCGCGGTAGGTTTAGAATCGATCCCCGTCGGTGGGCCCATTGGGCTATTTCTCGTTCCAGCCAGTGCACCACGACTGGTATATCAACGGCCGTGGTATGTGTTATCCTGTCTGTGGGATGGTGCATATAAAAGATCCCTTGCTACTAATGGAAAATGTAGCGGGTTTCCTCTCTAAGACTATATGTCAAAATTACCAAATGTTTGAAATCCAATAACTGATGATTAATAAATCAATGTGCTCTAGTGGTGTCGTTAAACAAACAAACTTTAACTTTATCACCAACACTGTAGGTGTTTACCACCAAATAGACATTAGAGACGACAATTAGTAACATATATCGCTAAAACGAGTATGGTTGAGTGAGATGTTAGTTGGGATACCACGATGATGGAGATTACGTCATTCATCAAGTGTGCGTTAGAATGCGGTTTAAGGATTTTATCATTCATCAAATGTTCGTTATAATGCGGTTTAAGGACTTTATCATTCATCAAGTATTCGTTAGAATGTGGTTTAAGGACTTTATCATTCATCAAGTATTCGTTAGAATGCGGTTTAAGAACGTTATCATTCATCATGTGTGCGTTAGAATGCGGTTTAAGAACTTTATCATCCATCAAGTGTTCGCTAGAATACGGTTTAGGGACTTTATCATTCATCAAGTATTCGTTAGAATGTGTTTTAAGAACGTTATCATTCATCAAGTGTGCGTTAGAATGCGGTTTAAGAACTTCATCATTCATCAAGTGTGCGCTAGAATGCGGTTTTATAACTTATTATTCATCAAATGTTCATTAGAATGCGGTTTAAGGACTTTATCATTCATCAAGAGTCCATTGGAATGCGGTTTAAGAACTTTATCATTCATCAAGAGTTCAATAGAATGTGGTTCAAGAACTTTATCATTCATCGAGAGTTCATTGGAATGCGGTTTAAGAACTTTATCATTTATAAAGTGTTCATTAGAATGCGGTTTAAGAACTTTATCTTATTGCGGGTTTCCTCTCTAAAACTATATATCAAAATTACCACATTTTTTACATTCAATAGCCGATGATTAATAAATCAAATTGATCTAGTGGTGTTGTTAAACAAAACAAACTTTAACTTAGTTTTTTCTGTGGAGCATGACAAGTGAGGTCTTTGCCTGTCTTCTCGAGACGCTGGTTCTAGAAAGTTTCAATAAAATAGTCTCCGTGGTGGCGTGGTTAACCCATCGGACAAAAGGCTGGTACGTACAGGGTTCACAGCCCGGTACCGGCTCCCGCTCAGAGCGAGTTTAACGACTCAATGAGTAGGTGTAAGACCACTTCACCCTCTTCTCTCTCACTAACCACTAACCCTCTGTCCTGCCAATCAGCCCATATAGTTGAGGTATGTGCACAGGACAGCGTGCTTGAACCGTAATCGAATATAAGCACGAAAATAAGTTGAAATGAAATGAAAATAGGCTATGGTGTATTACGAATAAAAACAACGGGCATTCCTTGCACGAAGCATTAGTGATATGAAATGAAAACGACAGGGTCATTAAACATGAACTGTCTTGGGGGTAGTTTAGACTTTTTAGGTGTCAACTTCAACATTGGAATAAGATTTTCATTACTAGGGAGATACAAAACAATTAAAGCAAACAAAAAATTACAGCCAAAACCCCGCGAGTAACGGAGGTTTCAAAATTACCATTCAGTTATTACTTGCATGAATTGGGCAGGAAAGTCAACTGGTACTCTCCATTAACTCCCACCAAATCTTCAATTATAGACGCCTTGATTTTTTGTGTGGTTTTTTGTTTTTTTGATGGGGGTAAGTGTTTTATATTGGGTGTATGTCTGTGTCTTTTTCTTACTGTTTGGCTTTTGTCAAGGGTTATTATTATTATTATTTTATTTATTTTTTTAAATTTACTTTATTATTTTTTGTTTTTATTATTATTATTATTTAATTTTTTATTATATTATTATTATTATTATTTTTTTTTTTTTATTTTTTTTTTTTATACTATTGCTTTGGACTAGCTTTGACCCAGACACTGCTAAAGTGTATTCAATGGTGCATTTAATGGTGCAATTTCTAACAAGCAAAGATTGGCAAGAATGAGTGTTGGGGGATAATCGGACAAGGCAGAATCCGGTGCCCGGGACCGCAGGGAGTAACTATGTGTGTTCTATGCGTGGCCTGCGAGTCACAAGAATGACACAACCAAACTTGCCAACTCGGGCAGACGTCCTCACAGAACGGCCTTGTCAAAGACAAGTATTTGCTGAATTTAATATCAATCCATCACCCACCAGCCTGCGAGTATCGAAGGTTGGCGGTCTAAAATCTATCTGAATCAACAGGAAAATCGCTAGTTAATGGCTTCATGTGGACAGTCAAAAAGTTAAAAACTTCCATACTTGAAGGTTAAGATATTATAACGTAAGCTCACATAAAACACGAAGAACTATGCACGTGAGCAAACAGGTAAATATTGTCACGCGCCCAACACACAGTTTGTGAGCATGTCGCCGTGTTTTCCTTTTCAATTGACATCCAGGCGATTAGACGGCAAAGACTACAGGTCAACACCAGAGTGCACACAACCTGTGAGAGAGCTAGGCCAAATGCCAACTGTCGACAAACCGCAAAACATCGTCAGCACCGTGAAACATTTGCCTGGAATTTGAAGAACACGAGACAGAAGCTATAAGAAGTCTTGCGCTATCACACAATACATTATACCCAAATAGTTTGTAGATACTGCTTGTACAAGTCGTATTAGAGGTGCAACCGGTGTTTGTTTGTTTGTTTGTTGTTGGTGTTTTTTGTGGGGTTTTTCTTCTTCTTTTTTTTTTTTTTTGGGGGGGGGGGGGGGGGGTATTCTTAAAGGCATATTGTCACAGACTACTGACCTATTTAATGGTCTAACAAAGTATTACCTGAACAAATATAGTTTGATTTGTCCCTAAATGTACTTTATTCAACCATCTTCATAACCACCATACCCCATTTATTAATGACATTTTGTAAAAATAATTGAATTATGGCAATGGTCCATAATTCAAAAGCTAAAATTGCCAAGAGGGATGACATGGATTTCACTCCATCATGGTTTAGTTAAGGTGATGCGATAGCTGGATTTGGTTTCCAACAATTAATGTAATTTTTATTTATTATCCATTTTTAGAGAAATAAAGTCCTTAAATCTTTGACAGTATGACTTTAACAAATATAAGGAAAATATATTTGGTACCTCTACTTGAAAATTCGATTATATATAATCAGTTGATGATAAATATATATAAGTCTGATAATAGTTGGGGGTTTTTCTTCTTATTTTTATTTTTTGTATGATAAGGCAAGATACGTGACCAATAGTACAATGTCATGTCCGTGTAGGCCACAATGGCCACATTGCTGAATGAGTCGTCTGTCTATGAATGCGGCAATTGTATCCTTAAATATTGCAGTACTACTGGGGAGTGTGTGTACTAACCCCGTTGCTATTTTAAAATTGTTGTATATTAAAGGTGCTATGTCAAAGTTCAAATAATGTCAGTTCCCGCCAATCATATTTATAATTCTTTTGCTTTGAAACATAATGCCTATAAATATTTTCAACCAAATATTTCTATTTACTAGTCTAAAAAATGTATTTTAGGTAGGGGGATCTTTAGAGCGTGTCACACACATTAACTAGTGACGTCACTGTTTTATGCGTATATATTAAACACAATATTGTTTTTTCCATAATTCTTTGCAAACAACTGACAAAGAAACAAATCTACATTTAGCCACAAATTATTGGGGAAACCACTCTTGTCGTCCAGTACAAGACGTTTTAAAAATATTAGTAATGAGTTAATTACGGAAAGATTAAGTGTGGGATAGATTAATTTGTAGCTATTTATTACAAACAAATCTGAAAATAACAAAATACTGTAGTTTCAACTTAGACATAGCACCTTTAATACCAAACTGTTACATTAGTTTCGAATCGAGTGTTTGACAGCACACATTCTTAACTACTGTTAATCGAGTGTTTGACAGCACACATTCTTAACTACTGTTAATCGAGTGTTTGACAGCACCAGGCGCGTGCGCAGGGTGGGGGGTGAGGGGGGATGGGGATCGACCCCTCCCCCTGCTCAAGGCGAAACAATATTTCATATCCCGATTTTTTACATTCCTGTGAATGAATATGGAAATACTGAGATGTTATCGGGCTTCGCCAGACACCTCGACCCCCCCCCCCCCCCTGCAAAATTTCCTACGCACGCAACTGAGCACAGATTCTTAACTACTGTGATCTTGTGTTTGACAGCACACATGCTTAACTACTGTTAATCGAGTGTTTGACAGCACACATACTTAACTACTGTTAATCGAGTGTTTGACAGCACACATTCTTAACTACTGTTAATCTTGCTTCCATTTTAAAAAAATAAAAGACCCGGTAGCCGAGCGGTATATTAGGTTCGAATCCTACCAATTGACACTTCGTGTTTTTAAATGTGAAGAACACGTGAATTCGTTCCATTAACAAAACACTAGTTTAACATATCACAGGACACCAGATTGAAATGTTACAAACGTTTCAACAAGTTCATCCTCAAAACACTTTTAACAAAACATAGTTACGCGTTTTAATTGAAAGGACAATTTTAGATATAATAACTTGGAATATATATGGATCATTAAGAATTGTAACTAAAATGTTATGAATTTAACGAAACATTTTATAAAAAGCAAAGGTAGGTAATGTTACGAATTGTAACTAAAGCGAAGGTCACATATTTCAGGCAGGTGATAATTAGCTGTACGTGTTTATTCTGTAAACCAGTGCTCAGTCGTGAGAGAATGCTAATCCCTCCGATTATCGCCGAAGATTGCCGGAAAACCTGCCAAGATATCGGAGGTCACTGGACATCACGCTGTGTTTGTTTTCAAACCGGCACTTAGCCTTAATAGCAATGATAACTATTTAAATTACTGAAATCAGAAGTTCAAACATAATGCAATCAACTGTAGGCCGTTTGACCCACTTTACCAAATCGTTATGCATGTCTTCATATTTCATGTATTTCTTTTCTTTTTATCATGGCGATGCTTAAAAGGGCTTTATTGTCAAAAACAATAAGAAAACAACAACAGTGGTTATTTTCTCAAACTGGCCAGAATCTCAGATTGGCTTTTAAATATCAGATTGGCCGCTACCCGAAACTGGTTACTATCTCAAATTGGCTTTTTTAAAAATCATAATGGCTGCTACCACAAATTGTCAACCATCTCAGATGTGCATTTATAGCACTACCACAAATTAGCTACCATTTCGGATTGCCTGCTATATTAAATTATCCGCTGCCACAATTGACTACTATCTCAGATTGCCTCCTATACTGAACTGGGCTTTATCACAATTGACACTATCTCAGATTGTCTTTTATATCAGAATGGCTGCTACCACAGACAGGCTACTATCTTAGATAGCCTGCTATGTCAAATTAGCCGCTACCACAAACTGGCTACTTTTTCAGATTTCCTGCTATATAAAATTGGCCGCTACCACAAACTGGCTACTATTTCAGATTTCCTGCTATATAAAACTGGCCGCTACCACAAACTGGCTACTATCTCAGACTTCCTGCTATATACAATTGGCTGCTACCACAAACTGGCTACTATCTCAGATTTCCTGCTATATACAATTGGCTGCTACCACACATTGGCTACTATCTCAGATTGTCTCCTATATTGAATTGCGTGTTGCCACAATTGATTACTATCTCAGATTGTCTCCTATATTGAATTGGGTGTTGCCACAATTGATTACTATCTCAGATTGTCTCCTATATTGAATTGGGCGTTACCACAATTGATTACTATCTCAGATTGTCTCCTATATTGAATTGGGCGTTACCACAATTGATTACTATCTCAGATTGTCTCCTATATTGAATTGGGCTTTATCACAATTGAAACTATCTCAGATTGTCTTTTATATCAGAATGGCTGCAACCACAGACAGGCTACTATCTTAGATAGCCTGCTATGTCAAATTAGCCGCTACCACAAACTGGCTACTATTTCAGATTTCCTGCTATATAAAATTGGCCGCTACCACAAACTGGCTACTATTTCAGATTTCCTGCTATATAAAACTGGCCGCTACCACAAACTGGCTACTATCTCAGACTTCCTGCTATATACAATTGGCTGCTACCACAAACTGGCTACTATCTCAGATTTCCTGCTATATACAACTGGCTGCTACCACACATTGGCTACTATCTCAGATTGTCTCCTATATTGAATTGGGTGTTGCCACAATTGATTACTATCTCAGATTGTCTCCTATATTGAATTGCGTGTTGCCACAATTGATTACTATCTCAGATTGTCTCCTATATTGAATTGGGCGTTACCGCAATTGATTACTATCTCAGATTGCCTCCTATATTGAATTGGGCGTTACCGCAATTGATTACTATCTCAGATTGTCTCCTACATTGAATTGGGCGTTACCGCAATTGATTACTATCTCAGATTGTCTCCTACATTGAATTGAGTGTTACCACAATTGATTACTATCTCAGATTGCCTCCTATATTGAAATGGGTGTTACCACAATTGATTACTATCTCAGATTGTCTCCTACATTGAATCGGGCGTTACCACAATTGATTACTATCTCAGATTGTCTCCTATATTAAATTGCGTGTTGCCACAATTGATTACTATCTCTGATTGCCTCCTATATTGAAATGGGTGTTACCATAATTGATTACTATCTCAGATTGTCTCCTATATTGAAATGAGTGTTACCATAATTCATTACAATCTCAGATTGCCGTTTATATCAGAATGGCTACTGCCACAAACAGGCTATACAGGTTATACAAGACATGTTGGACTGAGCACTGGCCCGTGTCTCAGTTATAAACAGGATGTACCAAGACGGCCCAAGATGGCCCAACTGCTGAATAGTATGTTTTGTAGAAACAATATACGACTAAGAGTACATGTTTTTGTCTAGTTGCCTGAACTATATGGTTAGCAGATTCGGGAGTTTCTTTTCTTCCTTTTCCCCTACGTTTACTATTGTGAGAGTGAGAGTGAGAGTGAGTGTGAGTGTGAGTGTGAGTGTGAGTGTGAGTGTGAGTGTGAGTGTGAGTGTGAGTGTGAGTTGGGACAGTAATCCAATGTTTTTGAAATAATGTTTTCTTTGCGAAATTTACTTCAATTGTCTAGGAACATTAAACAACATTTTACCTCGTTGAAATATTTGTTTTTCGACTTGAAAAAATAAACACACACACACAACACACACACACACACAACACACACCAAAATACCCAAACAAAAAACATGTTAATTATAACGAACGCACAGCCACCACACACAGACAATATAATACAGTACAATAACATAACATAATGCAATAAAATATAACGTATAAATCTAGATATTACTTGATAAAGAGCACATACGCGCACGCGCATGCATGCACTCACAGACATACACATAACACCAGCATACAAACACATCTGCACTTGATTCGTAATAAAATTGATAAATTAATCCTTTTGGTTTTTAATTTAATAGTTTTATATGTGCCCTTGGAAGATATGCCAATTGGGACATTTTGGGCTGGTGTTTAGGACATTTTAAGCTGCCATTTGTAATCGCTATACTAGCGAAATCTTGCTATTGGGTATATACCACCAAATCAATTCCCATAGACGACAATAGTAACATATGTGGCTAAAACTCCTACCCGCAGCGTATCAATCGACATATACACCATGGATATAAATTATACCATCCCTCACCCTTAAAGTAAATCAGAAAAAAATGAGGATTAAGCTACTCATTTCAGACATAACGGGTAGCGTCTATGACTACCTTAGTCCCGCATAAAAATTGTCATGTTATTTTTTGTAAGACCCCGCACATGTTTCAAGTACTATATCCTACAATGGTAGTTGGTACATTGACACTAGTTCATATTAAATTGCAGGATGAAGCAACATTTCATCACAACAAAGACTGTCATATTTATCACTAATGGCAGGACTGGTAGCCTCAACTGTGAGATGAAAAGTTCGGCGCATCTCCAACTTTGACCCACTCAGATACTATTTGGTGTACGGCTGCTTTTACTCGACGACTTTATTATTTTATAAGCCAATTTTACTGTGTTTATAAATGCCGTGTAATCCACTAGTGTGTCCTGTATATTAAACACTGTACCGTTAAGACAGGGCTTGTTGAACACACTAGTATAGGTACTCTGTAGTATGCGTAAACATGTTATTTACTGAAACAGCGGCTGCAAAATCTGGAATGTTTCACCTAACCCCACCGACAACGTAACGTTAACCACCCTTTAACTGTTACTGTGACGTAATTTCACAATGGTTATTTTGGTAATAAACAGAATACTAGACACACAAATTATATATAATAGAATCCAATGATATATTATAATCCAACTGTATTATTTGCTCCCAATATATATCTCACAATATATTTACAAAAATTAAGCTTAACATCTAATGACGTAATCGTACAAACAAATATTGTTCTTAAATTGTTGTACAGAATATTGTGCTTTCAACATGTCTTTATTAACTAAATGTATTAATATAGCTTTTGAGCACTTATTTTGTAAAGTGATGAATTAGGAATCCCCAATCCTAACATTATCTATGTATTTTGGGGTAATAAAAAAAAATAATAAAAAAAAATAAAAAAAAATAATAATAATAATTATCTGTAATAGAACCAACTGGTCATGACTAGCTGAGAATGAGTAACTATAGATCAACATCCCCTTTGTTCCCTCTAAACGTTTTGTAACGCATCTTAGGATTCCCCAAGAACGTTACCTAATTGTTGAGCAGCAATTTGTATGTTACAACAAAAAGTGCTGAAACTACGTATAATAAACCTATGAGGCATGTTTAACTACGTATAATAAACCTACGAGGCATGTTTAACGAAAGTTAAAACAAGTTGTTTTGTTTGACGATACCACTAGAACACATCGGTTTATTAATCATCAGTGAATGTCAGACATTTGCTAATTTTTGACTTGTAGTCTTAAAGGTAACCCGCTACCTTTTTCCATTAGCAGCAATGGATCTTTTACATATACTTTCCCATAGACAAGACAATACATACCACGACCTTTGCTATACCTGTCGTGGAGGACTGGTTGGGACGGAAAGTTTAACGAAAGTGTAATAATAATTATTTGAGAATGAAATACGACGAGGTCCTATAACCGAGGTATTTCATTTTTTATTTTTTTTAGTAAGGACGGGACATAGCCCAGTGGTAAAGCGCTTGCTTGATGCGCGGTCGGTCTGGAATCGATCACCGTCGATGGGTCTATTGGGCTATTTCTCGTTCCAGCCAGTGCATCACGACTGGTATATCAAAGGCCGTGGTATGTGCTATCCTGTCTGTGGGATGGTGCATATAAAAGATCCCTTGCTACTAATGGAAAAAAAAAGTATAGCGGGTTTCCTCTCTAAGACTATAATGTGGAAATTACCAAATGTTTGACATCCAGTAGCCGATGATTAATGGTGTCGTTAAACAAATGGATATATCCACCAACGACCAAGCACGCTGTCCTGGACACACACGTAGATTATCTGAGCTATATGGGACTGGCAGGACGGCCAGGTAAAATGGTTGTTAGAGACTTAGTGGCCAACACCCATTGAGCCAGTAATACTCTGGGTTGGAGACATATAACCGAGTGTGTTATCACTAAAATTCTCGTTCTAGCCAGTGCACCATAACTGGTATATCAAAGGCCGTGGTATGTGCTATTCTGACTGTGGGATGGTGCATATAAAAGATCCCTTAAATTGCTGCTAATAGAAAAATGTAGCGGGTTTCCTCTCTAAGACTATAATGTAAAAATTACCAAATGTTTGACATCCACTAACCGATGATTAATAAATCAATGTGTTCTAGTGGTATCGTTAAACAAACTTTAACTTTTATTACTAAAATATTTATAAGAAGTACAACATATTAAAGTGTCTAAAACCTACACCGACTATTAACGTGGACTCCCGTAAGTGTTACAATACGGGTTTCATCTTTCTGTGTCATCTTCTCTCTTACGGTCTTATGAATATTTATTTCAAACTTACCACCGGTTTTTCCACCTTTCCATGGGATTCTTGGCTTTGACGGCGGCAGTGGGACGCCATTTGGCGGGAACACGGGTATCCAAGGCCAGAAGTTATGTCTCGGCACCCCGAAATAAGACCGGTTGACGTTTAACGGCGGGACGATGGGTATGAACGGCCAGAAATTGTGGGCTGGGATTCCCACCACAAGAGGGGGCTCTTCCAGGAACGGTCGAATGAGAAATATTCCTCCTCCATTTCGAATAAAACACGATAGAATGAGGATCCTCTGCCAAGTCGCCATAGTTATTAACAACAACGGTTCTCAGTCTGCGATATCAAATCATTTTGGGCATAAATGAATAGTTTATGTGAAATCCGAGACATACTAGTCGTATTGAACAGAAACTGGTGTTCAATGTGAACATTCATAGTCCATCGTCCCGCGTAGTAATTAGGCTCTTCCTTATTCAGTGTGTGACCTTTTTACGTTCGCTTTTCCCTATTTTGTTTTCCTCTGTGTGCTTCCTTTCACACCAAGCAATTTCCGCACACCATTGCTAAACAGAATGCAAACAGAAATTCTACAAATTCATGTAGGTGTTCAAATTCGCAGCAACCCCACGGTGTCTTGTCCAAGAACGCGGTCCACAGTTAACCCAAATGTCACAACTTATATTGTACCTTTGTACTTAAGTGATGTTTACAAACAGATGATCAGATTTAAGACAAATAATCTTGTTTTCACCTTAGCCCAGACTGATGTCAACTAGCATGTTCAAGTCGAAGTGTGCACGAACTAATAAACATATTTTACTTTTACCTTACGTAATCCCAAGGTTTTAACACGCGTTTTATGACGCCATCAAGACGTATGTAATTTTACGATGAACAAAAGCTATTTTTGTGATAAATAATAAAGATATAACGACAATTAAACAAATAATCTTTTAATCGCCTTAACAAATGAAGTAGTAACTAAGAAGATTTAGTTTCAAGTGGAGACACCCACTATGTGCCTCATGTTGATAATTTATACGTGGTCCTTAACCTGTTGTATTCAAATGGGAAATCTTATTTACAATAGGCCACTACGATGGATTTTGATGTTGGGGAGGAGATTGGACATTGTTAGTTACTGTTAGAGGCGAAATATATAGTTTGCGAAATATATAACTAGAGGGTGATAAAATACATTAATACTTTTTAATTGAACATCAAAATAAAACCACTGTCACTGTGTTAAGATTCAAAATACCTTTCCAGTGATTTACAATATTTGGCGATAGCTTTAAATTAGTGAGTACTACGATGGATGCCAAGCTGTGGGGCTCTGCAGAAGATCTACGCCTGACAGCCCTTTTTGCGACTCTTACGGGACAAAGGATATATTACAACCAATCGAACGCTGAAGAAGAAGAAGACCCCCTACACGCTGCACAGGTCAAAATGGCAACTCTTGATTAACAAATACCTCACAAGACGTCACATTTGTTTTTCATAAAAATGCTTTGTTTTGAGCCTAAATAATAAATGAAGGTACCGAAATACTTATCTCAATGACATAAGCTCCTGACTGCAGAAATGCGCTTGTCCACCGAGCAAGTTATGAGTTTGCATTCTGCGATAATCATTTATTTGAACCTTTTCGATCATCAAACTTCAAAGAAGCTCAAGTTTTGTCTTCTACGCAAATTAATTACTGTTTTAACTTGGCTCGTTTCTGCGGTTGGCAAATCCTTGTTTGCGTTCATTTATAGCAGTCATTGTTGAAATATGATTAAGATATATAAATGATAGAAGAAATCTATGAGCTCCCTGATTCACAAGTTAACCTCTAGCAACAGTTTACTATCTTTGTTTAATTGTTAAAAAGGGGCATTTCACTTACACGTTAAACATGCATATCATGTTCAATAATTATTTTAATCAATTCTGAAGGTTTTTAAATACATTTACAAAATGTTTAATAGTAATATCTGGAATATTTTTTTGTAGGTGTATTTAGAATAGAACATCGACGTTTGTTTTCATTTATTCTATTTCCTTATGCAATTATTCTATTTCCTTTTGATCTTTCTCACAATCAATGTCACATTTAAACACTCTGAACTCGCAAATCTCATCACGTGTCGGGGTGTTACAAGGGAATGTCACTTGCAAGTTCTCAAATAAAATATTACAGACACTTGGAAGAGAGAGAGACAGACAGACAGACATGCAGGCAGACGAGAGAGAGAGAGAGAGAGAGAGAGAGAGAGAGAGAGAGAGAGAGAGAGAGAGAGAGAGACAGACAGACAGAAAGACAGACAGACAGACAGACAGATGGGCAGACAGAGAGAGAACGAGAGAGAGAGACAGAGAGAGAGACAAACAGAGACAGAGGCAGAGAGAGAGAGAGGTAGAATCCGCTCCCGTCACAAAGCAGTGACTCTTTTATGTACACTCTTCCTATGGTATATACCGCGGCCCCTAATATACCAGTCGTATGTCACTGGTTGGGCCGAGTCATAACTCGAGTCCATAGGTAGCGAGCGATCCTGCAACCTATCGCACCTCAAGCGAGCGCTCTACCACACAGCCATATCTCGCCCCTAGCTAACAATTTTAAGCTAAATTGTTATGCCGTGTAATAAAAGTTTTGAACAAGATATTTTTTAATTCTATTACCTATTTTTGGTATAAAAAATTGTATGTTGAAATAATCTTTTGAGATACCAGTTTTTGTTTTCGTTGCATCGTGGTAACAGCGTGACCTAGTTTTAAACACTTTAATAATCTAGGCCCAGAATAATAAATGACTAAAATAAAAGAACCCTCACAAAACCCCCACACCCATCGCCCACTCCCCCACCCCGGCACACACCCATCCAGCTATTTTCGATAGAAGCTGGAAACTACCACGACAGTGGGTCTCATGAGCACGACAAAAGGATGGGACGTAGCCCAGTGTAAAGCGCTCGCTTGATACGCAGTCGGTCTGGGATCGATCCCCGTCGGTGGGTCAATTGGGCTATTTCTCGTTAAGTGCGCCACGACTGGTATATCAGAGGCCGTGGTATGTGCAATTCTATATGTGGGATGGTGCATATATCAGATCCCTTGCAACTAAAGGAAAAAATGTAGCGTGTTTCCTCTCTATGGCTGTATCAAAATCACCATATGTTCGACATCGAATAGCCGATGATTAATAAATCAATGTGCTCTAGTTGTGTCGTTAAATAAAAACTGTTTAAGCACTACATGTACTGTAAGCGACTGTCCTCAATATAATGCTAGTATAAATCACCCAGTGTTCATTATTCATTAATGTCATTTTTACTTATTTTCGTTCTTCACGTTGTCCTGAACACAACCCTCACCTATCTATGCAGGACAGTGAGTTAGTGGTTAGTTAGTGGCCTTACGACAACCCACTGAGTCATTAAACTCGCTCTGGTTGGGAGCCGATACCGCGATGCGAACCCAGTACCTACTAGCCCTAAGTCCGATAGCTTAACCACTACACCACCGAGGCCGGTGTTGTGGAGTACCGATCTTAATGTCATTGGCGTAGACAGAATTTTATATTTGAGCGACAGGAAAATATCTAAAAAGTGGTGGGAAAGGATTGGAAGGCATTGCCCTCATACCCCCATCTAGGATCGATTCCCGTCGGTGGACCCATTGGGCTATTTCTCGTTCCAGCCAGTGCTCCACAACTGGTGTAACAAAGTCCGTGGTATGTACTATCCTGTATGTGGGATGGTGCATATAAAAGACCCCTTGTTGCTAATCGAAAAAAGTAGCCCATTAAGTGGCGACAGCAGGTTTCCTCTCTCAATATGTGTGGTCCTTAACCATAATGTTCGACGCCATATAACCGTAAATAAAATGTGTTGAGTGCGTCGTTAAATAAAACATTTCTTTCCTTCCTTCATAGCCGCCTCCCTCCCCCCCCCCCCCCCCCCCCCCCCCCCCCAATGCTCAATATATATTCATAACTAATAAAAACTCGGCCAAAGTCACATATATTTATTTTATTATATCTGGATATCATTTTAGAAACATATATACTGGGGTACCACGATATCGCGGTATTTAACTATTTGGAAGAAATAAAGAAATGTACTTAAACATATGAAGGTAAATATACTTGGGTTGCAATTTTTGCTATATCTGCATCATGTCCATGCCATTGTGTTGACAAATAAATGCAGTTCTAACATTAAAAAAGTCGATGGAAGTACACCATAGCACTGGCTTCCGTTCAAGGGAGGTTACCACGATATCGCGGTAAATCGCAAACGTTACAATACGGTGGACCGCACGGGTCAAAAATAGTTCCTTTTGTACACACATTGTAGTAATGTCTAGTAAACAAACTTCAACACAATAACGAAGAAAAGTCAACTTAAAACGTTTCGTTTTTCAATTGTAGTAAAATATTTACATTTTCCAATGGAAAAGTCTGTAATAATAATTATTCTTCTTCTGCAAGACAGTGTGGGCATTTAAAAATACTACCAAGCCATATTAGTAAGATTCAACAGTTATATAATCAATATTTATCAAGTAAAACCAAGAATAGAACATATTAAAAGTTATGTGTTTTGTTTAAATTGCCAATAAATATAGGCATGGCCCTTAAATGTTTCCATACTTTTCTAGAGGTCGCGCGTTCTAAATATAGTAACACTGTGACCGTATATAACCACGTTTTGATTGTCAACAACCAGAAGAAAGTGGGATAGCTGTCAGAGCAGAATTGTATGCGTGTATGGTAAGTACTGGGGCTATTCATAATGTAACCAGGGGTTGTTTTGTATAATTTATAATAATAATATTTTATCATATATTATAGCACAATTGCATTATTATGAATGCACCACATTAAAGTATGTATATTAATAAACATACATTTCACTTTATTACAGGTTTTACACTTTAATTATTAATTAAGTGTTACGACTGACTGCATTGTATTCTTAATGGTATTGTCAGTTTATGGATTGGTCAGCAATGTTGCTATTTTGAGAAGTTGGGTAGAAATGCATGCTGGTAAAAATCCCATCTTTTCCCCCGCCAAATTAACCACACCCTGGGCATTCTATTTCGACATTTCAGAGAACACACACGTTCAAAAATATTTATAAAAAGTAATAACCGACTGCAAAGTCGTTATATTAATAGCTATAAGTTATCACCCCTAGACTGCTGTGGGTTCAGCGTAAGCTGAAGCCAGATGTTCTGGTAAGCGACTTGTTTTTATTAATTACTACTTTTATTACGGTTTTATGTACATGTGTCACATGTAACATTATATACACTGGTGGCACCTAAGTCTGCGCACCTAAGCATTTGTGTTATATTTTAAAGTTAAAATATTTCTTTAAAAATATTTGTTTCACCGCCACAGTACAATGGAACAATAAACGTGTTCCACCTAAAGTTATTTTAATTTTAATGTTTTTTAAACTCAAGTAATGGGCACATCTTTAGTAGGACCCCCTGCATTTACTGGTCTGCATGACGGCACATAAGTCTGCGCAGCAAACAGTAAAACAACCACTTCTGTCGCTAATGTTTACATAAAACAGCAACAAACAATGGATCCGACTTTTGTAAGTTTTAAATAACAAACACTTCCTGTTATAGTCTGTTTCAGAAACATTTAGATTGTGCAAATGAGATAAATATAAATGGTGTTCCATGCTCCTTAGTTTGGACAACACAAAATGACAATATACAAAAAGCCAATGTAAACATATTTGATCATTATTCAACAAAAATTGTCTGTTATTAACTGTGTAAATGAGCACAAATAGTGTTCGTTAGACATATAGAACAGTCAATGATAATTTTGAAACAGACTATAGCTAAAATAGGCCATGCTGTAAGTACAATCTTCAAAGTCTGTGTGCAGCCATTTTGCATTGTGTCACTCGGAGGGAAATTCAAAGTATTCTTGGATGTTTACGTCAACAGATAAAATAAGACATTCATTTCATTTATGAATTCATAAATTACAATAAGGTATGTATTGAAGCTTCTATGTAAATTTATGTAAGTTGATATACAAGGTTGATCATTACAACGTTGACAGACACGTGTTGACAGGTGATAGAAAAACACGTTGATCGAGGCTGGCAAAAGTATACTTTTAGTGCATTAAAGGGACACACCCTAGTTACGGCTAGTTGTTAACCATTACGGCGTTGTTTTTCGCTATTAAACCCATTTTTTTACAAATAAAATTGCACTTTACTTACCGTTTATTATTTAGAATATACATTTCCATTCACCTGAAGTGTTTTTTGGTAATCCTGGTTTTTGTAATACCACAAAATGCATTTTTCGAATTTCATAAATCGCACGCACGTCTGAGAAAAAACCATTGAGCAGACAAGGTCTGATCTATTTTTAGAGGGGATATTTCCATTTCAATGTCACAGACGTTGGTATATCACGTGACCGTTATCATTTTGGTTCGGTTTGTTTTCTCGTGCACGGTTCGCGCAATTAACATCCGATTTGTTGTTCATTTGTGAGATTTTTCTTCACAGTTCGTGAACATTTTCAGTAACAATAAAGTTCAGACAAGTAAGTATCGCAATACAAAACGTTACAAACCCTTAAAACCAATAATTTTGCTAAGTTCTACGATATCTGGAGAGAAGATACAACCAGGACAGAACAGTTGGAACATGTCCAGGAGAGGTGAAAAGAACGCACCCCAAGTCTGTGAAATTTATCGTGACGTAGGCATTGTTGTGCTTCGAGCGACATCTACCGGTGACATCAGAATACAAACTTTCAAAATTATTTCAAGCAATTGGGACATGGGGATTCCCATGGTATTTATCGATATAAAACCTGCTTTTTCACTCCATTTGATAAAAACGTGATCTAAGTGTGTTACAGGTTTGTAGATTAACTTGTAGATTAACCAACTTATAATTTATTTTCGTTGGATGGAACTAGGGTGTGCGGCTTTAATTCAGAGTTTTTTTCAATAAAAGTGTTATCGACCAGTTTTATACATATATTCACAATCAAGATGTGTTGTTTTAGCAACGGTTTTGTGAATTAAATTAACGTTGTTTGTTTGTTTACAAACATACCCCGACACTTGTTTCAAGACGTAATGTAACGTCATTAACGTGCGCAGACTTTTGTTAAGAAAAAAATGTTTTTATTATGTACTAATGTGAACAGAATGTAAGTAGTGTTTTAATTTATGTATTGTAGTTTTTTTTCCTGGAGGCAACAGAATAAATTCTGTAGGACTCGCATAGAAGTGCTGACTCATTCTTTTACTTCCACCGAGTTACAATTATGCATGGGAGTGTCAGTAAAATATCACACTGTTATTTTATGACTAAACAGTAGAACTATGAATACTTACCCACAATTTTGACATTTCTTCAAATTTGTTAACGTGCAAAACAATGTGTTATCTGTCATCACATTTCTAATAATAAACGTGCCACTAGTGGGGCGTTGCGCGTGCTAAACCGCAAAAATGTAAATGCCGCGATTCTCGAACCCGAACATACGGGTACTTCGACCCCTGGCCGCCATTGTTTGTCACGTGACGCGGTGAAGCTTTTCCTTAGTTACCTATGGTTTGATAGTGAAATGAGGCAACTTTAGTCGATCATTTACAGCAGTTAACGGCCAAGATGCCTACACAATGTTTTGCAGTTGGCTGCATAGATCATAACATGATGTTAAAAAAATATAGTTTTATAAATTTCGAAAAGATGAGACCAGACGCTGCTTCTGGGTAGAGCACTAAAACGTGACAAACCTGATGGAACGCCATGGCTTCCCACACAGAATGTGACTGTGTTGAGTTTAATGTTGTTGCTTGACGACACTAAGCGACGTTAATAGCAACCAAAATGGTTAAAGCATGTGCAATGATAAAATTTCCACATTATACTATAAATAAACAATTCCATCGACATCTATGAAAAAAACGAAACGGATGCACCCAGTTCTTGAGTAAAGAGTATACTCGTTTTATCATCAAATTTGTGTGGTCTTCATTTTTTAGTTAATCTAATTTTATAGTAACTTGGACATTCTCTATACTTGTATTTATTTTGCCATACTTCAACTACTACATCTTATTTATTTATGTATTTTTAATTTTTAAATTAAAAGTAAATACCATTAAATTACATATATATAATAATTATAATATAAGTTCATGCTTAAACTTTAATTATTATTATTTTATTTTTTTGCAAATGTGTCTGTAGCAGGCCCGCAGTACGAAAATATAGGTTCAAATTTCTTCTACTCTCTCTCTATGTATGTATGTATGTATATGTATATGTATATGTATATGTATATGGGTATAGATATAGATATAGATATGCATATACATATACATATACATATACATATAGACAGATAGATATATAATAAAAGAAAACAAGTGTACAATATGTACATGTGTATCACTGTATGTATTTAAAAAAAATTATTTCTTTAAAACTGTTTTATATATATATATATATATGTGTGTGTGTGTGTGTGTGTGTGTGTGTGTGTGTGTGTGTCTGTGTGTGCGTGCCTGCGTACAATCTGCTTCAATAATTACCTGCAATAAAATGGTCATCTGCCATATCTGATATTTTTTTTTCCTTTTTGAAAACACTGACATGGAGAATAATATAGCATTTAACCATCTCATTAATACATTTTCCTTTAATATGCTACATAAGTGCATCTATACAAGAGGTAATTTAACCCAGGTTAAAAGCAACTTCAGTTAAATATGTGTAGTCTAGCAGAAGGCCATATTGATATAGATAAGTTTACTAACAGTCATGATATTTGCCTCCATCTCCTTTCTCCAGCTGTATATTATCAAAAATTAGTTTTGTATGTATTACTTAAATTTTAATTGCAATAACAATTTCAGTACAGCACAAGACTGAACAAGAAAATATCTGCAATATCCACTTTTAACTAGATATAAAACAACACCAATATATATATATATATATATATATATATATATATATATATATATATATATATATACACATTATATATATATATATATACAGTCAAACCTGTCTTAAGCGGTCACACAAGGGAGAAGATAAAAGTGGCCGCTTAAGACAGGTGGTCGCTGAGTACAGGTTGCCAAATATATAGTCTTTAAAACATTTGTTATTGTTTCTGATTTACCATCTGTACTGCTAGTCAACGGATGTGTGCTTCACAGTTGGCTATAAATCAACATTTGATATGTAGTAAATTAACCATTTGTTTTCTTTTTCCATTTAATTATTTAATTCCTACTTTATGCAGTGTATTGTCATAGTAAGTGAAAATACAACTGTCAAGCCTAGCCTGCCCAGAGGCAATTGGATGCATTCCAGAGTCAGGCTTTCTTAATTGATACACAATTGAGATGTTGGGACTGAATGGGTACTAGTATTCCTGAAGGTATGAAGACCGGTTATTTGCTGCACCTTATCGCTGTTGTTAAAATATCTCTTTTATATAATAGTAAAACTTTTTCTGTAGCTGCTTAATACAGGTATTAAAAAAGTTTAGTTTTTTTTTAATTAATATCTGTTTCAGACAATTTCGTATTACAAACATTTGAAGTTAAAAACTCGTTTATCGATGGAACTATTTTTCGTCACTGGCAAATGGTTTCGTTCGCATCCGCGTGGTACGGCTTCGTTAATAAATTAACAATTATTGTCTGGCGTTATTTTGATTATTTGGCTATATGGTTTAACATGTCGGCAAGATAAATTCGTTGTAGAAGCATCTCTCGGGGTAAAAGAACACACAGAGAGTACATAAAAAGCCATATACCTCTCGTGATGCTTCTACAACTTATAATATGCAAGGCATGCAAAAAGTTAATATTATGATAATTTTATTCTATGTAAAACAGTAATCACTAAGGCTTTGCTTCACCCCAAAAGACCCGGATGATCTGTAACTAGGCCATGTGACATCACGTCGGTTCCGAGAATATCGTGGAACCCGCGATATCGTGAGCAAGGAGTATATATATGTATGTATCTGTATAAGTCTTACAAATCACCACGGTCGCCAGAGCATGTGTGAAGCAGCTATATTACATCTGATGGTTTCATTAACACAATCATATTTCTGTGATGACAGTCTGCCGTTTGCCAAATGCCCCTTGTTAACTGAACGCTCCATTATCATTTTGTTACAGTCTTTCTCATTGGATGAGCTGTCTTTAATATTTTCGTAAAGTGTTTCGCAAGTCGTAGTCGATTTTGATCCGTTGTTAGATGGATCTGAATCATCCGAACCATTGTTTTTAATAACACACTGTCCATTGTCGGGGAATGGATTATTTAATACATATTCATGTTGTTGTGTATCCGACATCCGCTTATTTAAAGTCGGTCCAATCTTGTGTACGCTGTTTGAATTTGAGACAAGCGGGGTTTTTGACTCCTGTTCTATAATACAATCTTCGTGAAAAAGTTCGGCTTTTTCCGTAAACTGAATGTTCTTTGTAAATAGATGCTGAATCACTCGATTCAGTGTATAATTATCCGTCCTCTCCTGTAAATATGACGTCACTTCGTCAAGGCACCGCAGATACCCAGCCGTAAACTTTTCCTTGTCTAAAGTTTCTGTAAATTAGAATATCAACTCGTTATCAACTATCAATGAAAGGAATGGGGTTTTAGTGGGGGTTATGGGGGTGGGTTGAAGAAAGGAATGGGGTTTTAGTGGGGGTTATGGGGTGGGTTAAAGAAAGGAATGGGGTTTTAGTGGGGGTTATGGAGGTGGGTTAAAGAAAGGAATGGGGTTTTAGTGGGGGTTATGGGTGTGGGTTAAAGAAAGGAATGGGGTTTTAGTGGGGGTTATGGGATGGGTTAAAGAAAGGAATGGGGTTTTAGTGGGGGTTATGGGGGGGGTTAAAGAAAGGAATGGGGTTTTAGGGTGGGTTAAAGAAAGGAATGGGGTGTTAGTGGGGGTTATGGGGTGGGTTAAAGAAAGGAATGGGGTATTAGTGGGGGTTATGGGGGTGGGTTAACGAAAGGAGTGGGGGTTATGGGGTGGGTTAATGAAAGGAATGGGGTTTTAGTGGGGGTTATGGGGTGGGTTAAAGAAAGGAATGGGGTTTTAGTGGGGGTTATGGGGTAGGTTAAAGAAAGGAATGGGGTTTTAGTGGGGGGTTATGGGATGGGTTAAGGAAAGGAATGGGGTTTTAGTGGGGGTTATGGGGGTGGGTTAAAGAAAGGAGTGGGGTTTTAGTGGGGGTTATGGGGTAGGTTAAAGAAAGGAATGGGGTTTTAGTGGGGGGGGTAAAGAAAGGAATGGGGTTTTAGTGGGGGTTATGGGGGTGGGTTAAAGAAAGGAATGCTTGTTATTCACACATTCAACAACTATTAGATATGGCAATTGCAACATTGTTCTTTCAACACTGACACAAAGACAGTTTGTGCTAAGATATTACTAACATGTATATTATATAAATAAATATACAGAAGATGATAATGAGATGGATGGTGATGCCGCTAAGATATTACAAACATGTATGCTATATAACTAATATACAGAAGATGATAATTAGATGGATGGTGATGCCGCTAAGATATTACAAACATGTATGTTATATAAATAATATACAGAAGATGATAATTAGATGGATGGTGATGCCGCTAAGATATTACAAACATGTATATTATATAAATAATATACAGAAGATGATAATGAGATGGATAGTGATGCCGTTATCTTTCTCTTGTGATATGTGGAGTGGGAGTCGGGGTGGGCACAACCTCTAGTGGGGGGGTCACAGTCTATAGTGGCGGGGGGGGGGGGCACAAACCATATACGCCACCATATACGCGACTTGTTTCGATCAGCAGGTATGGGTCTTTCATATACACTGTTAGCCAGGATAGCATAAACCATCGCCTTTAAAGTGACTCAATCAAACAGAATTTGTTGGTGGGGTGGGGCTGTATCTGTGTATATCTTTCACACTGTTCTTACATGTTGGCATTCTCATAGTTTGTTACCCAATAGCCGATGTATTTTTCGTGCTGGGGTGTCGTTAAACATCTATTATATTCATAGTTTAAGTCATTCACGTGGCAATCACCTGAGGACATTGCTGGATGATGGTTCATTCATGATGATACGGACATTTAGAAGTTAAGATCAAACAAAGACAAACCATTAGGATTATAGGAGTTGTAATATTGGATACGTTCTTCAAAGACCACGACATAGAATGTAGACGTAGCCCAGTGGTAAAGCGTTCGCTTGATGTGCGGTCGGTCTGGGATCGATCCCCGTCGGTGGGTTTATTGGGCTATTTCTCGCTCCAGCCAGTGCATCACGACTGGTATATCAAAGGCCGTGGTATGTGTTATCCTGTGTGAGATGGTGCATATAAAAGATCCCTTGCTGCTAATCGAAAAGAGTAGCCCATGAAGTGGCGACAGCGGGTTTCCTCTCTATATATGTGTGGTCCTTAACTATATATCTGACGCCATATAACCGTAAATAAAATGTGTTAAGTGCGTGGTTAAATAAAACATTTGCTTCCTTCCTTACCTTTAGGTTTAGAGTGTACCATTGTCTTTAGGTATGAGACTGTCAGTTCCAGAATCCGAGCTTTGTCCAGTCTAGGTAGCTGTGAAGGAACATAGACGCAAATCAACTTCACTTTTAAAGTTACAATCTCACCTCACCACACTATAATATTATACAAACACACCTTCAGTTGTAATAAACTCGTTGGAGCTCGCTTGTTACACCGTCATCTAAAACTCGCCAAATAACCACGATATCAAAACGTAGAAACCAGATATTCAATATGTATCATAAAACAATTTTGATCTTTATCTTGGAGAATAATACGTATTTATGTGACGAAGAATAAAGACTGTGGTTAAAGGATATCGGCGAATGGCGCGAGATGGTAAGAATGAATATGCATGATATATTCTCTTAAATATAAAGAATATAAAAAATATTGTTATTCAACATACGCGTGTGTGTGTGTGTGTGTGTGTGTGTGTGTGTGTGCGTATGTGTGTGTGTGTGTGCGTTTGTGTTTGTGTGTGTATGTGTGTGTGTAAGTGTGTGTGTATGTGTAGTGAACCGGAAACAAATGTCCGGTTTTGAGATGAATCCGGTTTAAAGAGGTTACGTTCTGTCCTGGTTTTTAAAAGGGGACATATATATGTATATGTATATACTCGAGACCGCAGCTTTGAAAATAATACATTAGTTTTTAAATATAAATTTACTCAACAATGCGTTTCGAACAAAAAGGAACAATTGGTTTTTTTAAGACTGCTTGCATTTTCTCTTGGAGTACAAAGCAAATACTGATGGCCATTTGTAACACAGTAGTGTCTGAAAGCCACGGTTCTTCGCAAAGGTAAAGTCCACATATTTCAATGTTCAACAGAACACAAAACATGTTCTAACAAAATTAAATGTATTTACTACGTTGAATTTCGACCCTTGCTTCAAAAACACGATGGGTTTTTATGCAAATCACAAAAAACCTAATACCGTTACAGTGACTTACAATTCCGCCATTGTTGTCTATGACGACATCTTTAAGTACCTCCAGACATTTGTTGATTCGTGCACGACGTTTTCGTTCCGTCAGGGGCTTTTGGCGACGCTGTAATAAAACAATAAAATAAATAAATAAATAATTCTTACACACCCGTTGGTGAGAACCGTTGGTACGTGTGTTAACAATTTCAAGACATACCACTGGCTGCTCAGTAATGACCAGGTCACCAACGTCCAATAAAAATAACCCCAGCACGGTGGAAATCGCTTACACTGTGACGTGGAAATCGCTTACACTGTAACGTATAGTTAACCTGGCAATCATGTGTCTGTGACGCGTACGTCAGCTACAAGTGCAAAGAGTTGTAAAACCTGGTTATTGAGGATATGTAAGAAATAGAATAATACATTCGTGTCCGTCAGATACCATTTATCTCACAACTCGTTAGATACATTTTTAATCAACTCGTTGTCAGATAAATGGTATATAACGGCCACTCATGTATTATTCGCTATATAACTAACTAACTAACTAACTAACTAACTAAAAATAGTAATAACATCTAGTGGTGAAGCTGTTCTTCATATATAGTATACGTAGTCCGACACTTCAGGCGCACATCCAGTGTAGGTGTTAGTGTACGTATTCTTTTCAGACCTTACATCCCCTCTCTAAAATAATTTTGCCCTTCAATACTTTTGAGTTCAAGTGAAACATTTATTTGGTTCCTACTATGCGAGTGTCCCTTATTATCAAACACGGCTTAGATGTAACCAGGGTTTAACATTGTTATTCTACCAACGTACTTGGTCCTCACACAGTACTCTGTGGTATTTGTTGATAAAAAAAAAAAGTCTTTCTATGTTAAACATTCCATCTAGTCTTGGGTTATATTTGTATCTGAGGGTATAATCACTAATTCGTACAGCACTCTCCAGCGCTATACTCAGGTCAAGTTCGTAATGAGACTAAGTGTACCGAACCGTCAAATACCCTAACGATTCAATGGTGTTATTTCTAACAAGAGTACCGGTGAGGTACATGATACGCCCGTCAGGAGTTTGATGGAAAACCATAGATATTAATGAATATATATATATTAAAATTCATAGCGTAACAATGTAATGATGTTACAGACAATTAAAAGTATTATATAAAAATAACTTATGCTTTGTTTTATGACTAGCAACATGTATGCACTATGACGTACTTACCCTCTCATATCTAGGAGCCATGTTATTTTCACACAACAAATATCTCCCTTCTCGCCCAGTTCAGAGACAGACTAGCACGCTGAATTAGGACGGTGATCGGTTTTATAGCCAAAACTTGCTCCAGCAAATCTTTGTCTTGTTGGACGAGAAACGAAGAGGAAGGTGGATGGTTGAGAAATGAGAAACATACAGACAATAATAAAAGAGACCAGCTAAGCCACTTGAACCGTTCCGGGGTGCCGGCACGTGCAGACTACAAAACCATGGGTCGCCGATAGGTCAAGCAATATAACGGGTATTCATTCATTCATTCGTTCTTTCTTTAGGTCGTTCGTTCATTCATTCATTCTTGATGTCGTTCGTTCATCAATTCATTCGGTCGTTCGTTTGTTCAATATTTCATTCGTTCGTTCGTTCATGCATTTATTTATTTATTTTCGTATTTTCATCCAATTAAAGTCATAGACCCTAGTTTTTAAACACTGCGGGATAGTATTCACTATTAGACCCGTTTTTTAACGATTGAAATGGGACATTACTTACATTTTATTGTACAGATTATCCATTTCCATTCATCCGAAATGTTTCTGGCCATCCTGGTGTTTGTAATACCACGAAATGTATTTTTCATAAATTTAAAACGCATGTACCTTCGAGCTGTATCGATGCGTCATCCGTCCCATCCCAAAACAGTCTAGACTATAATATGAACCAGGTGACGTGCTTATAAAAATCTAAAAACAAGGCTTTAATATAGTTAATGCCCGATATACGTTCTAAGTTTCGCATAAAAAGAATTTTGTGCTACCACAAATACCAGAACGACCACAAAGATGTCGGATTTGCCAAAAAATTAAAATTTTATCAACAGGTTGTGAGTTATGTGCAAGGCAATGCTCAACAAGCAATATCTAAAATTGTTTTACACTGTCTAATATTTAGAGACAGCGGCTTTAAAGTCAATTTTGCTAGTTCGTCTCGAGTAGAACAGAGAAGAATACAACTCTTAAATTCCAGTAAAACTGCAGATGCTTGGTAAATTAATGTTGAAAGACATCTTCCATTTCGTTAAAATTACATGCATGAAAGATCATGTTTCTCTAACAATAATACCAACTTCTAGTTTCCATTGGAAGGCTACTTTTTGATTTTACATTATTACATTTTAATTTTTTGAAACACTTTTATAAGATAACTTTTTAACTTTTAATCATCGTAAACATTCTATAATTATTACCTTTTGGTAACACTCCAAATTATGATTTTTTTCCATTTTCGTAAATATTGATCATGTAACATCTGGGATAGGGTTTCACGTAACCATTTTACATTAATAAAGTTTTTGAAAGTGAGCTTGTGGATAAGCTGCTGGACAATCAATCTGACGATAGTGGTTCAAATCCCGTCAAAGCTGGCTCATACTTTCATTCATCTTTCTCATCTATCACCCTCTGCTAACATCATGATTTTAATATGAAAAAAAAATCATTCCAATTTCTTCCACGATTTCATTCTGTTTCGACCCTTTCTGTCAGTTTCCTTCAACTTTGTCTTCTGAGCTGTCCACACCATCGCCTACCTGTCTCAACTTCCTCCACGGGTGCAGTCTCTGTGTATTTCCTTGTATCCACCTGGGATCCTCGTCCTCTGCCGCTAATAAAGCTGATCTGACCAATGGCACTAACTAACGACCGCAGGTAGTAGGCCTAGGGGTGTATAGTAGGTGGTTACAAGTGCCTCTTAACAATACCAGGAGTAACTACTGAACACTCTCTAAAGTGGTCAGACTACAGTAAGCCCACAGCTAAAAGTTGATGGGGAATGTCAGGTGTGTTGCACGAATGGCAAGAGACAAGCACCTGTCGCGGTTTGAGAGACAAGGATTGGGATGTGAAGGTGTGCAGGGAAAGAAGTTGAAAGATGGGAGGAGTTGCCAAATCGGGAAGAAATGAGTCGGAATTTATTTGTATTTATTTATTTACTTATTTTAAAATGATTATATTTTTTTTATTTAGTGTGTGTGTGTGTGTGTGTGTGTGTGTGTTATTGTGTTTGTTATTGTTGTTATTGTTAAAGTGGTGTTTTTATCAAATAATTTGTCGGAGAGGGAAGAAAAAGAGCGGTGCGAACGCCAGAGAATAACGATTTGTTCTTTCTTTAACACAAAATTTGTCTTCGTGTTATTTCATTTACAAAACCTATTATGCACAGCTCATAATGAGAAGCTAGTTTGTATTCTGATTTGCAACAAGGTTCTTCCATGATTCACCAACAAGCAAACAACCTGTGTAAATATATTTAGTTTTGTCTTTTATTAGGGTAAACGTCTTTTATTAACGTCACAAAGGAATGGGGGATACTTAAAAATGCTTGCAGGCACTTAGATGTGTAGCTGACATGTTTTGTGAAGCTAAATATTTGTAAAAGGATATTTTCATTTACTTTTGTGTTAGGTGTGTGGCGGTAAAACAAATAAGTGAGCATTCGAATTAATAAAATATCATTCTTGAGAGAAAGATTGATACACATTTAATTTTAATTTCCCAATATGCCAACGATACCTAAATCTTCTTCTTAGTATAATAGGATAAAGAATAAATACACGATTTTAAAAATATAACCAAATGATAAACAATGTGGTAAAAATTAACAAAAAGATGTTCAAATGTTTTAATATTTTGTAGTCAAAATGTATGTTTTAAACTTTCATTTTTAGCATCAATTTATGTTTCATTGTAACCTTATGACATTATACCGTATAACTACATATTTCGTCTCCTGTATCTCTTGCTATATATTAAGTACATACTGTTTAGAAGTCAGTCTAAATATTTTCCTTTTGACACTGTGTTAATCAGTAGTGTTCTTGTCCAGAATCAGCTTTATTTCAATCTATTTCAAGATGACAAAGAACCACGCAGGTCATGTCAGGTCAGGTCAGGTCAGATCAGGTCAGATCAAGAGTGTTTAACGTGCACATTCAGAACAAGCTGTTGTAGCGCATGCCTGTCCTGGGCACAGGTGCAGGCCTCGGCCGGCTCCTCTGTCCAGGACAGGAAAGAGGTGGGGTGAGTTGGAGGTGGGAACCGCCTGCACTGGCAGGTGCAAGGGAACACCAGCAGTCCGACCGGAGCCGGTAACAGGCGGAGGGTGGTTTGGTGCTATGAAATTTGGAATGTCCCGTAGGATTAAACGCGCTCTGTCACGGATGGTTGACCTAATTATTGACCCAACAAAGTATTATATGACAATATATACATTTGATTTGTACCTAAAAGTACTTTATTGAACCATCTACATAACCACCATATCACATTATTATTGTTATTTTATAAAAATAATTGAATTATGGGTACGGTCCATAATTCTGAGATAAATAACGGCTATTTGGAGATCAGAGGTGTGACGTATTATTTTGAGTCACGTGACGACCATTCCCCGAATAACCGCAGTGCCAAAACGATTCACAAAGCTCGTGTAACGAGAACGCTTGACCGTCCTCTGCGACGTAGGGTAAATAGAAAAAAAAAACCCAATGAAAATAAGTTATTAAAAATTAATAAAAACATGTACTGAATGATATTAAGCTTATACATTAATTTATTTTAGTAACAGAAGCATGTTAAACGTCGACAATCCCGACTAGTTAGGCCTTTGCATCTATAGGTAAATTTATTGTTAGTCGTACGCGAAAAACTCTAAACATCTGGATCACAAACACCGTCATTTTCCACCTTGTCAAATTCATTATTATACAAAATATGCCATAACAGTTGACTTGGGATAGTAATTGTTACATTTTTAAAGAATACTCTGAACTAGACGGTGTTTATATACGATGTGACTATATATACGAAGGCCGTGTTTATAGCCTCCACTAACGAGGGCTGGCTATATTCACAGCAACAATGTATATAGGCGGTAAATAAGTACATGTATTTGATTGATCCATATTACCGAACCATCTGGAACAGGAGGAATACATACTAAGTACTGTACAAACAGTGCATTTTCTGAACAGGGGACGGGGTGGGGGAGTATATGAATTTAGCGGACCCTTTTGTGTACGTTTTCCATAGATATATATGAATAGCGTCATATTGTCCCTACAGTACTGACAAAAAAATTAATTATAATAAATAAATAAATAATAATAATAACAATGATGATGATGATGATGATGATGATGATGATGAATAAATAAATAAATAAATAAAAATAACAATTACAAATTATCAGCGGCTGAGGTAGATTAACTGAAAGAGAAACTAACTACGGACAGTACACAAACTAACAACAGGGCTTGAACTTAATAATTTTTCACTGATTGCAGTTTTGAGGCTGCTTGCGTACATTTTGTAAAAAAGATAATTTTACCGTAAATAAATATGACTAAAAGGTTATTTTGCTGTATTTAGTCACATTTCAAATGCTCAAAATTGCAAGGGCCAATAAAACTCAAAATACATTTTTTTATAGGCTACTAGTAAAGCTGAGACCACTCCCGGGTCCTCCTCTATATTTATGTAACGTTTCTGTAACAACCACCCCCACCCACCCCACCCCACCGCGACGTGATTTTACCAACATTATAATACATGTAATAATAATAATAATACACAATTATTATTACTACTACTACTACTACTACTACTACTACTACTACTATTATTATTATTATTAGCCTACTACTACCTTTTGGGGTGGAGGGGCGGTGTTTTATCTGGAGGAGTTTTGGCTATAAAAATGCAAAATTAACGTGCATGCACAAACGGCGGGCTGAACTTGTCCCTGCACGTAGAACTGGATTCAACTGGGTTAAGTAATAATTAGCCAACCTTTGGACGACAAAACATGCAACAGTACACTGTTTTTTTTACGCTATACATTAAAACCGAAATACCACTTTGCGAACCAGTCAAAATAATTTGCACACACGCCTAATAATAATAATAATAATAATAATAAATGGTGAGTTCATGTTCCAACTGTTTATTATTTTATTTCAGCGTATTCGCGGTTATTTTCGTCATGAAATAATATATTTTTTATTATTTGCCATGAATATAGCCGGCCCTCATTTGCCAAGTCTCTATACATGGCGATCGTTTATATAAAATCCACAAATACATTATACGGTTGTCGTATATATAGCCTCATCACTACGAGTCTGATGCTCGGTCGGTGTAGGATCGATCCTTGTCAGTGCGCCCATTGGACTATTTCTATTTCTAGTCAGTGTAGCACAACTGATATATATCAAAGACCGCGGTATGTGATATCATGTCATGGAAAAATGTACCAAATGTTTTTAAACATCCAATAGCCGATGATAAATAAATCAATGTACTCTAGTGTCGTGGTTAAATAAAAACCAACTTTAACTTTAACAGTAGTTGCTGTTGGGAACATTCTGAGATGTATTACATCAGAGGTTTGTTTTTGGAAACCTCATGAGTGTAAACATAACAACAATAAAAAAAAAAATTAAAAGCAAAAAAAAAACTACAAAAAAGAAGCAACCCCCCGCAAAAAAAAGAAGAAAAAAGAAAGAAAATATAAAACAAAAACCCTCCTCGAAATATTATAGAGGAAGCAATCACCCTCTCGAAAATAATCTGTACTGTAATGGGAATATATATTATTCCATGAGCGGGAGTGCCATACGGAATTTATGAAACGAGTTTAGGAATGGTTTATTCCCTGAACGTAAGTGAGGGGCATGAAACAATTTCCACATATAACCGCGACCATCGCAGGCATACAGCTGCAATAGCAACTAAAATGACGTCAGATGTGTGCTATATAGAGAATACTGCATGAGCGGCCGCTGGATACCATTTATCTTACAACAAAAGCGAATTGGATACGTTTTTAAATAACGAGTTGTAAGATAAATGGTATCTAACGGAGACGAATGTAGTATTCTATTTCTTACATATCTTCAGAAAACAGTTTTAAAATAAATTGAAACGCCTTTTCAACTAAACCTATGTACGGCCCTAGCGCTTAAAGTTAGCTTGTGCGTCACAGACAAGTCAATTTTAGGTTAACCTGTACGTCACATCGATTTCTATCGCGCTTTTCCATTATGTGGTATGGCATTGGTGATCTGGTCATCACCTAGGTGCAGCCAGTCGTATGTTTGTAAAATGTTATCGCACGTATATTTGTTAACAAGTATGTGATATCAAAAATAACGAATGATGTTCTCACCAACGGGTGTGTAAGAAAACAGTTTTCAATATATTATTATGACCCATGCCATAAAGATAGCTTGGGAAGATATGATATTTATGTAACCGTTTACTGTAGACCATGTGGTAATAGATACATGTATACGCACCATTCATTTGGAATTTAAGGACACGTGACACTTAATCATTGTATACCGGCCTCGGTGGTGTGATTAAACCATCGAACATAAGGCTGGTAGGTACAGGGTTCGCAGCCGGTACCGGCTCCCACCCAGAGCGAGTTTTAACGACTGGGTGGGTAGGTATAAGACCACTACATCCTCTTCTCTCTCACTAACCACTAACAACTAACCCACTGTCCTGGACAGATAGTTGAGGTGTGTGCCCAGGATAGCGTGCTTGAACCTTAATTTGATAGAAGCACGAAAATAAGTTCAAATGAATCATCGTTTCTTGTGCATAACTTGCATGTGGTTATTCATATTTAAAATGACATGCACGTATTGGGTTATATCGAAAGAACCCATGTTCTTGGGTGTATATGGTTATTGTTTGCTGTTTACTAAGATTTACGATACTTCCGTCCCTAGCAGCCAAAAACGTTCACAAAGTCGGTCTGTCAAATAAGTCTACAATAATTTTAATGTTTTGCTAATTATAAAAATGTATGATTACATAAAATTATTCTTTCTCTATTAATCTAGATGGCATCCATAGCAACAGTGAGATTATGGCAGATACTTATTTGTACTCCACTACATATATACCGGAACTGGAATCAAAACTTCATGTCCCCGAAACATATAATTAGAAAAACGATGACTGGACTGAGTAAATAGTAGCTTGAATATTGAAATGACGGTTTCTTGCTACTGGTTATCTGTGGCCACATTTGGCTGATCTTTTAGCTTTCAATGGGTGATTTACAAACCATTTAACAAACATCTGCTCATGACATTCTTCGACCTTACAAATCCAGCATCAGTATAATTTGGACATATATTTGGCACAAAAAGAAACATACAACTGAATTGATATGACAAAACGTTAAGCTCTTCAAAGATGTTGTGATTGAATTTAACACTTCCTCAGTTAACAACTCAAACAATGCAGTTTTTCCACACTAATTCTAACTAGTTTAATCTGCTCTAAGTTTGTTTCAAAGATCACATAAAACATCATAGTGTCCAGCGTTTCGCGATCCGATCACCAAATATTTACAAATAATAAAAACCATCGTTATTTTATTTTACAAATGTCGCTACATTGTGCTGCTTTTATGTTCGACTCTAAGCCGTCTTTTTTCGGTGTCGCCACAATAGTGACACTGCGTCGTTGAGAACACGTTTAAATGCGTCTGCAAACAGGGCAGGAAAATCCTTCGTATAAATCAGAAGAAAGCGAGAAAGAAGACGTCTGCTTTGTGTGATGAAATGTGATTCAAAATGTATTGGAAATGAACTGATAGGGAGGAAACAGACCCAGTGTGTTAGCAGAGACTGAACTAAATAAACTTATACAGCAGGTTAACGTTATAGTGGAATGAAAAGAGATATAGGAAAACATAACGCTGTCCTTATACATTTACTTTGTTCTGAATAAAATGTGCTGCCTTCTAAACATTATTGTAGTCTATTTTAAATGCGAATTACATTCTATTTTTGTCTCATGCCTACACACTGCATATTTTGTGCCAAATAAACTGTGTGCATGCAAAGAAAGGAGAACATAGCATGCCCTTGCTGTAACATCAATTTACGTACTACCGTTATACATATTTATTATTATTATTTTATAATATTACTCACATTTTGAAGATGCGAGATCTATCTATGTAAACAAATATTGCTATAAACAGATCAAATACTCTTAAATGTCATCAACTATTTAATTTAAATATTATCTATAGAGAAGTTAGGCATGTACCTAAATGTGATTAATGCTGTTCACTATTAGTTTATTAATAATACTAGAGGCAGGGCTCGAAATGGGAAGTAAAATATGGTCTGCTGTTATTTGTTTAAAATAGCAGGCCAAACGATAGGCCCTGCTCAGAAATAAATATGTCTGCTGTTATTTGTTTAAATAGCAGGCCAAACGAAATAGGCCCTGCTCAGAAATAAATATGGTCTGCTGTTATTTGTTAAAATAGCAGGCCAAACGAAATAGGCCCTGCTCAGAAATAAATATGTCTTTGTGGATAAAACAAAAAAGAGCACGTCATATTCATGTTTCCAAATTGTTTTTTTATCTGTATATATTAAATGTTTATCGATTTACTGAGACCCGGTTAATTAATTAAATAATTAGCTCATTGTATACTGTAACCTTCTCTAAAGACATGGGATACCCGGCATGTTCGCGTTTGCCCGAAACATTAAAACAGAGAGAAGAAAAAAGTAAGCACGGGGTGAAGTGAGTGTTTGGTATAATGTGTGAAAAATTATGACCTCTTAGTCTTAGATGGATGTTTGGCATTATGGAATTAACATATAACAGAATTAACAGTTAAATAACCGATGATATAATCCTAGAAATATCTCACTCTTGAAAGCAGGTGAATTTCTATTCGCAAGTAGCTATTTCGAGCCCTGTTTGGAACAAGTCGAGAGTGCTATGCTGTGTGTGTGTGTGTGTGTGTGTGTGTGTGTGTGTGTGTGTGTGTGTCTGTGTGACAGGGGATTAATATTATGTATAATCACTGAACTGTCCAGGTAATCTGTGCAATGTGTCGTACACTTAGAAATGATGTATAATTCCCGAAAATTTCACTTCTAATTTACGTAATACCTAAAATGTAGGTGGTCAGTGATTGGTCAGTTGTCAAGTGAATATTTTTGCTAAAACATCTTGAGAGGTGTCGAAGACAAATGACACTACACTTATTGATTCCAGGTGTTTTCAGTTGTAGTCCAATAAACGTCACCCAAGGATGTATTAATGTTAACGTCACCCAAGGGTGTATTAATGTTAACGTCACCCAAGGGCGTATTAATGTTAACGTCACCCAAGGGCGTATTGTTAACGTCACCCATGGGCGTATTAATGTTAACGTCATCCAAGGGCGCATTAATGTTAACGTCATCCAAGAGTGTATTAATGTTACTTAACAAATTATAATGAGTGATCAGAACGAAATGAAGTTCTCTCCTGTAGTGTGTAACAAACGTATATTACATGTATATAGAATTATTATCTTATTAACGTCATTTAATTTGTCACAATATTTATATAAATTATATCGTTTTGTATGGTTCTCATACTAAATTCAAAATCTATATGTAGCTCCCCTTTTATTTTTTGACGGACCGTTCAAAATTGTCAAAATTGCGCCTAACTTCCTTCATAGAAATGCACACCATTCCTTTTGGTTATTAAAGGAGCTCAATCACGGATTTAGTGGGCCTTGTTTCTCTAAATATGCATTATATATGGAAATTACATTCATTTGGAATACCAAACCTAGTTACTGTATGATCCAAAACATTTCAATTTAACTACGATCGAGGGAATTCCACGACACGCTTCATTTTTAAAATTTGACAGTCTTCTTGTAAAAAGTCATAAAAATACGGCATCAGTCGAGCGTTTTACCACTTAGCCCGAGTACTCTGTCAGGGGACTGGGTGGGGTGTCGAACGCGGCATTGCGTTCGCTCCCACCCTTCCCCACCAACTTTAAAGATTATGCATTGCCACTCTACCCCAGTTAAAGAGCGACAATATATAGTTAACCGTACACCAGAATCTGATGTTGACCACTGCTGACGCCTATGTCAGTACCAGTAATTATATTTAGAAGTATGTCAGTCTGATATCCCACTTCAAAAGTATCTCCGCTGGAATGAAAACTGCCAGCCTATTTTTGAACAGAGAAATAAAAACAACCCAACAAAAAGCTTTTGCACCTGACTAGAATAGTTGGGTTGCTGGAAGTTCAAACATTTTTAATAACTTGAAAATAAATCCTACTCCGCTTAGTGTCAACATAACTTCTCGGCGAAATCATTTTGTAGCAAACTGATTTCCGCTTCAGGTATTGGAAGATTCAATCTTTTGGAGGAAAAAAGCAAACTAAATCCCATGCTTCATCGCGCAATAACCGCTTTCCTTTCACAGAGTGCACATCAAATTTCACACTGCTTACGGTTCATTAGGAACTTTTCTTCTTGAGGATCAAGTATGTGAGGCACCTGCGGTGAGAAAGTGTCCGGGATGGGCACGTAGAATGACCAATGTCCACGCGATTCTCGCTTCATTACCGGCGTTGTTCTCACATCTGTTTGTCCGAACTGGCGCACGAAATTGATTTGAGACTGTTTAGAAACTCCTCACAGACGATTTGGTCACCAGGTTGCCGAGATTCTCCCAGGCCCACCTGCACTTGGAGATGGGATAACACAAATAACTTTAATAAATAAAAAGAAGAGGCACCCACACTGTCAATGCGTCGTGTTATGGGTTGACAGGCACACATAAAAGATGACGGGGGAAAAGGAGAGCTGTGATTGGGGGTGATTATGGCTTCTATGTATATTAGTAAAGACTTACAAGAAATGTACGTGAGGTTAATTCAGTTCATTAATTGTGTCTTTATTTAACCATAAGAACTGATCCCGAAGAACTGCAAGCGAATATATTTCAAATTCAAATTATCACCTCAAACTAGATTTTGTCTTCAGTAATTTCGTACATGTAAACAAAATCCTGTTTAAACTACTATAAACATTAGGAAAACCAGCAACACATGATGTAAAACATTAATATTCTAAACAAGAAAATATAATGAATAAATGTCTGTAAAGTCAGGAATGCCCCTTTAAGGATCCTGACTGTCATTTCTTAAGCGGCCCTCAAATATCGGTCGCGGCGCCCGCGCGAGTCCTAAAACGGGCCAAAAAGGGCATTTTCGCGAGGCGATTTCTACGGGCTCCGCTGGATTTTTAGGGGTCGCCCGAACCCCGCGGGCGTCAAAACCTGACTCCCAAATCTGCGATTTTCCAAGCGCGATTTTAGATCGTGGCAATCCCGTAGACACGTCGCTAGGGCCCCGCTCGGCGGCCTAACAGAAACCGACGGGTGATCTGGCGGCCGGCTGAAGATTTTGGCGAAAATTATTGGGAAAAAAATTCGCCGGGCGCCATGGGATTTTCACGGCCACCCTACGATAGCCTCACGGCCCCCTCACGGATCCCGGGCGATTTGTACAACATCCGGGCGCCCCGCTGGTCCCGACCGCCAACCCCCCCCCCCCCCCCCCCCCCCCCCCGGCAGCTCCAAGAAGTCCTCAGAAATAATGTACAACTTTATACAAAAGCCCGACATCAATCGCCAGTCGCCCGGGCCCTGTCTAACACGTGAGGGCACACGTCGCAGATTCATCCACGGGCTCTAAATCCCCCGGACGCCGGCTGATATGTGAGGGCCGCTTTAATAAAGCATAATTATGAACAAAGCACTTTAACATATATATCTAGGTGTGGTATACTGTGTTCATTAAAATTATACTGATGAAACTATAATTTCCATCCGACACCAAAACTAAAGTGTCTATAGAAGACAAAGGGTTAATCAGAGAAGTAAGTTAGTTAATCTAGATTTCAAACATGGTTCTTGGTTATGAAAAATCAAAGGCCGTGTTTTCCTGTCTGTGGGAAAGTACATGTAAAAGATCCCTTGCTGCTAATGGAAAAATGTAGCGGGTTTCCTCTGTGCTGATGAGAAACCGGCTTCGGTGGCGTCGTGGTTAGGCCATCGGCCTACAGGCTGGTTGGTACTCGGTTCGGATCCCAGTCGAGGCATGGGATTTTAAATCCAGATACCGACTCCAAACCTTGAGTGAGTGCTCCGAAAGGCTCAATGAGTAGGCGTAAACCACTGGTTCAACAAAGGCCATGGTTTGTGCTATCCTGCCTGTGGGAAGCGCAAATAAAAGATCCCTTGCTGCCATCGTAAAGAGTAGCCTATGTGGCGACAGCGGGTTTCCTCTAAAAAAAGAGTGTCAGAATGATCATATGTTTGACGTCCAATAGCCGATGATAAGATTAAAAATCAATGTGATCTAGTGGCGTCGTTAAGTAAAACAAACATTACTGTACTGATGACTACTAATTAATCAATGTGCTCTGATTGTGTTAAGTTGGCGTCTTTGATTTCTATCAATGTCTGACACCAAAACTATTTAAGCTTCAGATAGGTAGGTTTCTTAAGGAATGCAGATCCTCCTGCCTCCTACAAAACTATATAGTCCGGCGACAACAAAAGAAAGACATGTTTTATTTAACGACGCACTCAACACATTTTATTTACGGTTATATGGGCTCGGGGATCGATCCCACACCAACCGCGCATCGAGCGAACGCTGTACCACTGGGCTACGTCCCCCCCCCCCCCCCCCCCCCCCGGCGACAACAATGCACCCTGTTTGAGAAAGCGTATATATTACTTTACTTCCTAATGTGAATGACTTAAAAGGGATACAAAGGCAAACTTTCAAATTCCATCCGACACGAAAACGAGTATTTTGAAATATGCCCAAGCGTGGATCCAAGAGGAGGGTGATGAAAGTGAATCCACCCCTCCGAAAGTTCAAATCCCCACCAACCCCCACCCCCCCCCCCCCAACAACAACACCCCTCAAACAAACAAAAAACAAACAAAACAAAACAAAAAAACAATCAGTGTTTAGCAGATGAATATAATGCATTTGTTAGTTTTTCCAATGGTCAGCTTGATATTATTTTGTGTGGAAGATTTAACTATATATTTAATACATGGTGTTAGTGTTCTTTTGAATACTGTAGTCGCCATTTGTAATCGCTGGACTCCTGCCTAGAAGGGTGCGGGACGTAACTCAGTGGTACAGCGCTCGCCTTATGCGCGATCGATCTAGGATCGATTCCCGTCGATGGGCCCATTGGGCTATTTCTCGTTCCAGCCAGTGCACCACGACTGGTATATCAAAGGCTGTGGTATGTACTACCCTGTCTGTGGGATGGTGCATATAAAAGCTCCCTTGCTGCTAATCTAAAAGAGTAGCTTATGATGTGGCGACAGCGGGTTTTCTCTCTCAATATCTGTGTGGTGCTTAACCATACGTCCGACGCCATATAACCGTAAATAAAATGTGTTAAGTGCGTCGTTAAATACATGTCCTTCCTTCCTGCCTAGAAGAAACCTGTCTTTGCCCCTGCCAGTTATGACAAAAATATTTTTTAATGCTAAAGTACCAACAGCTTAGCTTAGTAACTGGTTTAACGTGTCCATATACCACTAGGGTTTCGAACACGCCTATCGGGGATCTGACTCGGAACAGGGATAACCTAACAAATACGGTCAATTGTGAAATTTTTAATATTAACACCAAAAGTATTAAAAAGGGGAAAATTGGGGTTAATAAATTTTGGCTGAAATATATTAACATTCCTAACCTATATAAATTATTAATATAATATAATTTCGGCGCAAATTTAGATGGGCTGGTCTAAAATTAATAATAATTATTGAACAGTATTCATTAAGACCATGGGAGGTAAGGAGGAAAGGCTATAAAGTTGGCACAAGTATACAAAAAATATTAAATTAATTTTGCAAAAGGGGCTGCCAATCATATTTTAAACATTGGTGTGACCAGGTGAGGGTCGGGAGGGAGGGGAGTCCGGCCCTACACAAAACCTAAAGCCAAACCGCCTACGCCTATGGCCCTAAAGAATGCCCTAACTCCTGGTACCCCCCCCCCCCCCCCCCCACCCCCACCGTGTCCAACCGCAGTTCAGTCCAATCCTGGCAGCCTAGTAGTTGTTTAAGACGTTAGTAGAACTTCCTAAACCGGCGTCACTAGGAGAGTGACTCCAAAGGGTTATGAGTTTCATCGTGTGTGCCACTAGGAGAGTGACACAAAAGATTCAGCAATGGTTAATTTAGTAAGAAGGAGGAAGGCGTTCGAAAGTTTTACGGTCGAGCCCTCCGGAAGGAGAAAGATGTAGGCCTACCCGACCGATGCACGAAGGAACAGGCGACCCTTCACTTGTCCTCTAAAACAACACGATAGTCATTCAGAAGACACTGCCATCACTTTAATCTTTAGCTTAGTAACTAGTTTAACATGTCCATATACCACTAGGGTTTCGAACACGCCTATCCCTAGTCCGGCCTCCGATAGGATCGGGGGTCTAACTCGGGATAGGGATAACCTATCAAATACGGTAAATTTTGAATATTAACACCAAAAGTATAAAAGAGGGGAAAATTGGGGTTAATAAATTTTGACTGAAAGAAATATATTAACATTTCGACTTAAAGAAAAATATTAACATTTCTAACCTACATTAATTATTAATATAATATAATTTTGGCGCGAATTTAGATGGGCTGGTCTAAAATTAATAATAATTATTAAACAGTATTCATTAAGCCCATGGGAGGTTAGGAGGAAGAGTTAAAAATTACCAACACCACCACCCCTAATGGCGGACCTGGGGGAAGGCCTCCACCTAAATTTTGGGACAGTTATATTTGCATTTTAAGTTTTTTCATTTTTAACGTTAGAGAATCCGAGGGATTCCTTCGGGAACGTTTGTGGCCTTCGGCCACATGTCATTGAGGACCCCATAAATAGATTTTCTGGATTTGCCACTGTCCACCCCCTTCCCCATGGCCAGCTTCACAGTCTCATTGTGACCCCTGCTCGATTTCACGGAGGATCCGCCTTGCTGATTGGTGTGGTCGACATCGGTAACGCTTATTGGACGTTTCTGATTGTTCGGTCGTCAGGGGTGGAATTTGTATTACATGAATACAACGGGACCGGATAATTGGTTCGGTCTTGAAAGCAAAGGGTTTTCGGTTTTCAGGGGTTAATTTCAGTGATTAAAATTAAAAGTTTATATTGTTTAAAGACACCACTAGAACACATTAATATATTGGATGTCAAACATTTTGTTTCAGTTATTAAAGCTGCTTAAAACACGGGACCATGAAATAAGTTGTGTTCTGAGGGAATTCTGGTTATCGAGGGTCCGGTTTCAAAATTGTAAGTCAAGAAATGTGCCGCCAGACAGGAGGGCAATAAGTGTAATTAGCGTGGCATTTGTTTTACAGGTTTGAATCGGTTTTAACAATATTTGACCTATGGGCCTAATATGTTCATTACAGGTGACAAAATACCCATGTAGTAATGAGTGTGAAATATCAGTTACAGTCCCCATACGTGTTTATACAATTTTAATATTCAGTTGGGTTATCGTTTGATTTTGTTTTTGTTTTTGTTTAGGTTTGTTTTTGTTGTTGTTGTTTGATTTGGTTTTTTGTGGGGGTTTTTTGTTGTTGTTGTGTGGGGTTTTTTTTTTTTTTGGGGGGGGGGGGGGGACACCCGATATATAAAAACTGGTTACTGTGTTATAGTATTAAGTTTTGAAATACTATAGTGTATTTAATTTTTACTGTTAGTGTCGTGTTTGTTATATTTTATTGTTTAGAATATTCATTTCTGTACAACCAAATGCCACGAAATGCATTTTTCATAATTATAAAAACGCACGTACCTCTTCCAAGTAAATGTTACGAAGACGAATTTAAATCAGTTTTAGAGGGTATGTCCCGTTTCATTGTCACAGACTCAGATTCTTGTTTTACTCTGGTATAACTTTATGTTTGTAGATTAACCAAACTTATTGTCTATGTTCAAACTAAGGTCGTCGACTTTAAAGGTAGGGTCAACTCAAACAAGAGCCTTATGTGTTTGAAAGATGCATACCCGGACCACCAACACATACTGATACTTTAGCAAATGAAAAACGCGTAATTTTAGAGTTAATAAAAACCCATGATTATTCCTGCTAACTGGGGGCAGCCATTTTGTTTCGTTTTTGTGACGTCCAGTGGGATGGCTTGGGGCGAAGTGACGTCAGCTCCTGACCATCTCCTGTATGTACAGTGTAAACAAAAGCAGTAATTTTCGACAAGGCGCTTCTCTTTGATCAACCTGACTTGTAAAACAGCATAAATGACGTAATAATATAATAAACTATTTAACTAAATATATTTCAAGTTGCATTAACGGAACAAAATAGGGTTATAGTATTTTTCTCTGTTAAATAATCCAAAGGAAAAATGTACACTATTAGGCCTATTGATATGCTACGTTGGAGCAAAAACGACAACCCACGATACCCAAGTGATAATTTTCTTTTCTTTGGGACTACGTAATTGGTCAGTTCTGTGGTTTTAGATGGAAAAGTCTACTTAATCAATAGTTTTTACAGTAATACAGTAATAAACCATGTCCATTACAATTTTAGGGGCGACAGGTAATATTCCACAATACCGGTATGTATTTTTGTGTCTAGACAGCGTCAATTAATTGGCTCATCTGGTTACCAATCAAATACACACCTGCCAATCAGGAATCACAGGTAGAAGCAACTAACAGCATAGACCAATTAACTAAGAAAACACTCCGTGTATCATTTCAGTACGTAGGTTAATGCATGGGCAAAACATTGTTAATTGTTTCGACTTGTTGTGTAGCCACTTTGACAATGGTATTTTATTTTGTATTGAAAAATAATATATATAGTGCTGGATATACTTATTGCTGGCTTACTGGGATGTGTATTATTACAGAACATTGCAATGTATGACTATTTATCATCCCGCAAAAACCAGGTAGATTGTTTCTCTAGTTCTAAGGCTCATTCCTGACGTTACGCGTTAAGTATTACGTAACCACCAGCTCGCCAGAGGGCGTACTCACTGAGATGGTACAAAATGGCTGCGCCCGCTGTATATAATAGCCGTCACATTTAACCGTTTTATTAATTAACTATACGACTATACGTGTTGATATTAAGCAATAATGTGCATTATATATCGTTGAATATGCATACCAGGCCAAATGCCTTAATTGTCCTCTCCTTTAAGATATCGGCTTAGAATGGTTAGAATGGTGAATGCTGCGAGCTTCTGAGCAGGATATTTAGCCGACAGTAACCAGTTATTTTATTTATCGCAGTCATTCATAATGATCAATCAATCAACCATCCAATCAGCTGACTTCGCGTGCTTACATTCAATTACTGTTAAAACACGCCCGTTGTGGGTACAAACTCTGACAGAGACGAGAAAGGTTGCATTCCGACAAGCAACCCCCTGAGTCAGTAGATGTGGAAGGTGTAGTGCTGTGCGGAAATAGAGACATCGAGAAGACGTGTCCGTCTCAACGAGAGAAAAATCACACTAGGGTGTAGTTCAGTCGTCATGGTTGGTATAGTGGTGCGGAAGGGCCCAATGTAAAACAAAGTAAAATCTAGAAAATAGCAGTACTTTATTTCAGAGTACTGTACGTCCACACGTGTTAATAACGTAGAACTGGAGCAGAAAGAATCGACCAGCGCCTTATGTACTTGAGGACACTCGAGCTAACACCACAAGTACGGAATGCCATTCTCCAGCACTCATCTCATTCCGTACCTGTAGTGTCAGCTCGAGTGTCTCCCAGCGCTGGACTGTTATATAGCTAGCGCTAGTGGACACTCGAGCTAACACCTCATGTACGGAATACAATACTGCACACTTTGCTACAATAGGGCTACGTTCGCAGTTTTTGTATTATCGGTTAGGGGCACCATTTCCCCATGTCATTCCACTAAAGTTAAAGTTTGTTTTGTTCAACGACACCACTAGAACACATTGATTTATTGGATGTCAAACGTTGGGTAATTCTGGACGTAGAAACCCGTTATATTTTTCCATATGTAGCAAGGGATCTTTTATATGCACTTTCCCACAGACAGGGGATCACATACCACGGCTTTTGAGTAAAAAAAAATCAGTTGAATGGATCAATAGAGATGGTTCGATTCTGCGACGCAAGCACCTCAAGCGAGCACTCAACCGACTGAGCTAAATCCCGCCCTCGTTGCATTCATTCAACTTATTTTCGTGCTTATATCCAATTAAGGTTCAAGCACGCTATCCTGGGCACACACCTCAGCTATCTGGGCTGTCTGTCCAGGACAGTGTGTTAGTTGTTAGTTGGTTAGTGGTTAGTGAGAGAAAAAAGGGTGTAGTGGCCTTACACCTACCCATTGAGCCCTCAAGAACTCGCTCTGGGTGGGAGACGGTACCTGGCTGTGAACCATGTACCTACCAGCCTGTAGTCCGATTGCTTAACCACGACGCCACTAAGTACGACTCTTAATATAATAGTATTGCATGATAAGTGTTAAATTCTATTTTTAAAATTCCAACGGGCAGACAACAAGTCAAACATTTTTATTTATACAATTTTTATTTATTACTGTTATGATTTTTTTTAAATTCAAGATGTTTCTTTATGTCGCACCCACAATTATTTTTCTTTTTGATATGATATCGTTAAACATAGAAGTAAAAGAAAACTGCTACAATTATACATTAAGTTGATTGGATTTTTTCTCATTCCAACTAGTGCACCACATCTGCACAAAGGCCGTGTAATGTGCTTTCCTGTCTGTGGGAAAGTACATATAAAAGATCCTTTGCTGCATTAGAAAAATGTAGCGGGTTTTTGCTCTTATGACTACGAGTCATTATTACCATATGTTTGACATCCAATAGCTGATGATTAATTAATCAATGTGCCCTAGTAGTGTCGTTAAAAACAAACAACAAAAAAATAACTGTTAGATAACTTTCAGGTCATAATATGCATGTTTGAAAATACGTCACATCTCATAAATATGCACATGCTAACAAATGAAATTTGTTTTATTGTATCATAAAAAGATTACTCTGAAAGAAGCCTGTACTTTCTCCAGAAAACTTAGGATAACATACGTTAATCTACTTACTATTAAAACACCAAACTAAAATAAAATTTCAACAGTGCAATACAAGCCGTAACATACATGACTGTTACGACTCTTCCATTAGCATACTCAGTGGCATAGCTCGGCGTAAGACGGGTTCCAAGAACGTTATGATGGTCATGAGGCTATGCGGCCATAACACATTGATAGCTGCTTTGTCTACAGAGGAGAACTAATCTTGATGACAATATATGGTTTCAACTCCGTCTGTAGGAAGACTGCCACTTTACAGCATATCAGTTAAACATGCGCCAAAAACCTTTCCACACGGACTCTTATAGGAAACTGTGCAATGGTGGGAAGACGGGTGTGTGTGTGTGTGTGTGTGTGTGTGTGTGTGTGTGTGTCTAATTGTGACGAGCAAAATGTTTAGGTGTTGGTTCATACATTAAAAACAAAAAAAAAAATATATATATATATATATATATATATATATATATATATATATATTTGCTTACGGGGGGGGGGGGGGGGGGGGGGGGGGGGCGGGGCTTCGATCCTCAAAATCCACACGCGAATTCCATCGATTCCGTAGAACACATTGATTTATTAATTATCGGCTATTGGATATCAAACATTTTGGTAATTTTGAAATAGTCCTAGAGAGGAAACCCACATGCACCATCCCACACACAGGATATCACATACCACGGCCTTTGATATACCAGTCGTGGTGCACTGGCTGGAACGAGAAATAGCCCAATGGGTCCACCGACGGAGATCGAACCCAAACCAACCAGCCAGCGCTTTACCACTGGGCTACGTCCCTCCCGGGATGTTCATAGAATACTATTTCTGGGAAGGGACTGTAAGTATTTCACATAAATACTGGTCAAATTATTTTTAAGGCAAAACGTACATTTAAAACGCTCTGCAAGATATTGGTGAGTTTGTACTTTAGTAAAAGAACCTGACGTTAAATGGTGGTTTAGGTTATGCCCAAATTAATTATTGTGACTTCTTTCCTTTCAGTCTCACCGGATATAATGGCAGAATCTTGCAGATTTCTGCTGCTGATTGACGGACTGGTTGATTTCAGTTTGTTTTGTTTTAACGACACCACTAGAGCACATTGATTAATTAATCATCGGCTATTGGATATCAAACATTTGGTAATTTTGACATATGGTCTTAGAGAGGAAACCTACTACATTTTATATTAGTAGTAAGGGATATTTTATATGCACCATCCCACAGATAGGATAGCAAATGCCACGGCCTTTGATATACCAGTCATGGTGCACTGGCTGGAACGAAAAATAGCTCAATGGGCCCACCGGCGGGGATCGACCCCAAACCGACCTCGCATCAAGCGAGCGCTTTACCACTAGGCTGCTTCCCGCCCTGGTTAATTTCGGAATCATCTTTCTGTCCCAACTGCACAACAAAACCATTACCACCATCTAAATAAGTGCTGCTTGTTTACAATGCAGCGTTACCACGGCACAGAATGGTGAAACTCGATGTCAAGTTACATTGATTTAATGTGCTTGTTTACAATGCAGCGTTACCACGGCACAGAATGGTGAAACTCGATGTCAAGTTACATTGATTTAATGTGCTTGTTTACAATGCAGCGTTACCACGGCACAGAATGGTGAAACTCGATGTCAAGTTACATTGATTTAATGTGCTTGTTTACAATGCAGCGTTACCACGGCACAGAATGGTGAAACTCGATGTCAAGTTACATTGATTTAATGTGCTTGTTTACAATGCAGCGTTACCACGGCACAGAATGGTGAAACTCGATGTCAAGTTACATTGATTTAATGTGCTTGTTTACAATGCAGCGTTACCACGGCACAGAATGGTGAAACTCGATGTCAAGTTACATTGATTTAATGTGCTTGTTTACAATGCAGCGTTACCACGGCACAGAATGGTGAAACTCGATGTCAAGTTACATTGATTTAATGTGCTTGTTTACAATGCAGCGTTACCACGGCACAGAATGGTGAAACTCGATGTCAAGTTACATTGATTTAATGTGCTTGTTTACAATGCAGCGTTACCACGGCACAGAATGGTGAAACTCGATGTCAAGTTACATTGATTTAATGTGCTTGTTTACAATGCAGCGTTACCACGGCACAGAATGGTGAAACTCGATGTCAAGTTACATTGATTTAATGTGCTTGTTTACAATGCAGCGTTACCACGGCACAGAATGGTGAAACTCGATGTCAAGTTACATTGATTTAATGTGCTTGTTTAGACGATGTTGTTGTAACGCACACATTAGTCTGATAGTCAATTTGATATCGTCGATGTCAGGTCAAATGGTTTTCAGGTGCGATCTGATATTTGACAAGAAAAACCTTGTCAACGAAAATAATAGCCTCGTCTACATAATAATCATATGTCATGATGCCATGCGTGTTTGACGGTACATATTCTTAACTATCGGATAAGACACTTCTGTTTTTTGTAGAAGCCACTTTGACCGAGTAGATAAGATACTGGACTGTTAAATGCTACGGTATCGGTGCAGTAGATTCGAAACCTTCCAACTGAAACTTGCTATTTTTAAATTTCAGTACAATAAAACTAGAAACAACATTATATATTACCATTTACAGTTTTAAAAGACCCATTCTTATTGTGGTTTCAGTACAAACTTCTACAAAAACGTACTTTTTATATAAAATAAAAATATTGATTCAGACATTTCTTACTTTGATTATGTTCAGCGAGAAACATTGTAAGATTTATTTACAATTGTACAATTGTTACTGATGTTAGAAAAACTGTCAAACAGTAGACAGAAACCAAAGCTGAACATATTTCGTTAGATAAAAATAGTTTTGTTTGGAACTCAAAATGACACCGTTTTATTGATTAGCTATATATCTGTATATCTCTTTAGTTTGAATGTTAAACGTTGTAAACAAGGAATCAGTGAATATGAAGCAACTAGTCAGTGATCCTCGTTTACAAATACAATTCACCATCAGTGTGAACGGTTTGACCAAATGCAATTTTGCCAAAAATCACATACTGCCAAGAACGTCTGTAAACTGGTCAAAAGTTACTGCTGATGATATAAAAACGTATAGAGCTGAGTCGAATATTTCCTTGTCTCAAATCTATATTCCTAATGATGCAATTTCTTGTAAAACTCCAAACTGCAATATATCTGGTCACTACATGCTATTGATAGTTTATATAATGAAATTGTTAATGCATTAAAATTGATATCTTAACATTTGATTAAAGGTAATAGTGACAATCACAAAAATGTGCCTGGATGGAATAACTACGTAAAAGATCTGCATCTCATTGCTCGAGAGGCTTACTTGTTATGGCGAGACAGTGGTAAACCTAGAACAGGACTTATAATATTGAACATATGAACAAAACACGTAGGCAGTTTAAATACTCTCTTAGAATGTGTCAAAATGAGGGCAGATGCTATAGCACAAAATTTGACCGACATGAACTTTCGTGAATTTTGGAAAAATATTTCTACAGAAAATAATAAACGAACTCTCTTGGCAACAACTGTGGATGGTGTGACCGTGGAAGAGAATATTGAAGGTTTGTTTAAAGAACATTATAAAGAACTTCTAAATTCTGTGACGGGTCAGCATCATCGAGCATATGTTGAAGAGTATATTGCTAATGATTCAAGTTATGTTGCTGAAATGAACGTTTGTCCAATGAGGTAATGGAGTTTGTTTTTAAACTTAGCAGTGGAAAATCAGCAGGGAATGAGGCCTCTCAGCGGAACACCTCCAAAATGCGTCTAAGAGATTATTCATTCTATTGTCAGTTTGTTTCAGTGCCATGCTTGTATCGAAAATACTTAATCATAGTCAGCAGAATGTAACATCTCGCGAAATGCGATTTTAAGCTACGCCCTTTTTCGTAAGCCACGCCCTCATATCACAAAGGAGTCTAACATTTCCGCGGGAAATAAACATAAATATGAACGAGTAGGCCTAATTCCCTACTATATTGGTAAATTATGCCAAATATAGATCTGTGTTATTGTAACGAGCATTTAATAAAATGTGAAGTAATACAAATCAGTTTTAGCCTATAATTGGGCGTTTTTCAATATGTTTTTTCTTCTAATCTGTACTTCCGGGGCCAAATTCATAAAAGCTTGCTAAGCCTAGTTACTTGCTAAACTGGCTTCTAACTCCAGTTTGTTGCTAAGTGTTATTCATAAAACCCTTCTAATGGTAGCAAGATTCTAAGTTGCTTGCTAAGTCTTAGAGTCGATCGGGAGTACCTCTAACTCATTAGCAAGCTGCTAAGTCACTTGTTTGTGTTAAGTCGTGCAGTCAGGATGGCACGTAGAATGTTGCAGTTGGCCGAGTTACGACGAGCAATGCGACGGGAACGTATTTTGAGGGATTGTAAGAACCCTTTGGATGTGTTTTCCGACTCTGAACTTATAAAACGCTATAGATTTTCACGCATGGGAATAATGCGTATTGCGGATATAGTAGCTGTGGACATTGAACACAAAACAAGACGAAACTGCGCCCTTCTGCCCTATCAGCAAGTCCTCATAGCTTTGCAATACTATGCGTCTGGGACATTTCATAGCATTGTTGGCGATCCTCTAGAGACATCACAATATACAGCTTGCAGATCGATCCACCGTGTATCCACTTCCCTAGCACACTTAAATAGATGACTTTGTGACATTTCCAAATAGCCTCTATTAGAAACATACTTATCTGCCCTTGATTTGCATAGCGCTAAGCGGCCCCAATCAGCCACTAAATGACTTCCGGCGCGTTCACGCTCCAGTCGCTTGCAACAAAGGCCCTTTGTTACTACTGAATTGTGGAGTAGTCATCGACTTGTTCCTTTTTATTTTTGACATTAATAAAGTTTTATATTACTATTATTGTCAGATTGTGTGCAATCTCCTTTTACTGAAAAGAAAATGTAGGGCCTACACTATGTTTTGTGCTCAACAGAAATACTTACAGAACATGTCTTTCATAGAACGATGAATATATGCATCAAGGCTTGTCTGGCCAGTCTGTCTTCTCACATGGTGTTTCGTAAATAGGTTTTGACAAGCCATAGTCAAAAGAAAGCCCCCAAAACAATACAAATGTGATTAATGTTTGCCACTGTTACGGCACTATATATCACTTTTCTTGATCAAGGTAGCAGCAACGATAGTCAATATATATATATATATATATATATATATATATATATATATATATATATATATATATATATATATACACACATGGGCGTACATAGGATTTTGAAAAGGGGGGTTCCAAAATAGAGGATTTTGAAAAGGGGGGGGGGGGGTCCAAAATAGATTGCAGAGATATTGGGCATATATTTCTATGTTGAGTAAATAATTATAATAATGTCAGATATCAATGTCAGATATATTAAATTATTAAAAAAGCGATTTCGGGGGGGGGGGGGGGTTCGGTCGAACCCATCGACCCCCCCCCCCCCTATGTACGCCCATGATACATACATACACATACACAAGGTATATACACACATACAAATATACATGTGTGTGTGTGTGTGTGTGTGTGTGTGTTTTGTATGTATGTGCATGTGCGTGCCCCCCACCCACATTGCCACCTTCCTACGCCACTGGTATATGTACAAAGATAAAACATTTGTTTTTTAATGTGCGTGTTCGCCTGGGTTATGTTTCTGGTTCGGTGTGTGTACTGGTGTGTGGGCTTGTTTTATAGGCTTTTGTTGTTACTGGTGTTTTCTTTGGGGGGAAGGTAAAATTGTTGAGGGGGTTTTATGTTTAAAATATTAGGGTTTTTGTTTTGCCTGCCACTTACGCTTATAATCATGTATACAACAATGTCTTCATTTTAACATGTTGGGCATCTACCTACCTTAAATAATCGGCATGCAAGACTAACAAGTACTGTTACTATAGGCAGATGTTTTTAGGTTAAATTATATATTTAGCTGTTATTACAGCAAAATTTATACTTTATAATGCAATGTATATAGGCCCAATTGACATGCAGCAAATGAAATATTTAGTCAAACAGGCGCGTGTGCAGGAAATTGTGTAGAGGAAGTCTAGACTGGCTAGTGGTGTTTTAGGGGAGGGGTCGGGTCATGCGTCCCCGGAAATACATTGAAGGAAGGAAGGAAGGAAGGAAATGGTTTATTTAACGATGCACTCAACACATTTTATTTACGGTTATATGGCGTCGGACATATGGTTAAGGACCACATATATTGAGAGAGGAAACCTGCTGTCGCCACTTCATGTGCTACTCTTTTCGATTAGCAGCAAGGGATCTTTTATATGCACCATCCCATAGACAGGATAGCACATACCACGGCCTTTGATGTACCAGTTGTGGTGCACTGGCTGGAGCGACAAAGACTGATCCCAAACCGAACGCTTTACCACTGGGCTGCGTCCCGCCCCTGGAAATACATTGAAAAAAAAAAACATAATATAGCACGTGGGGAAGGGGACTGTTCTGATCGGAATATTACATATAGTCCGTCTCATCCTCCTACAAAAATGTTTTGTTGTTTTTGTAAATAATTTAAGTTTAGTTTGACGTAAAAATAAAAAAAAGTGTTTTGGAAATAACAAAAATAAAACTATTTTTGTGTGTAATTTAGAAAACAAGCGGCTCAGAAATAAATAACTTATAGTAAATTCCATAGTATAAAAAAAATGCGTTCCCCGTGGGACGCATTATAAACATATGTTTCTATTATCTTTTACAACTGTCTTACTGTCATACACAATTCATTATAACTGTAGTTGTATTTGTATGTTTAAATGAGATTATGATAATTAATGTGAGGCGAGATTGCAGCTTTGAACCCCCCCCCCCCCCCCCCCCAAATATTTAACACATGGTCAGTTATAACAAAACGCAATTTCATCAACTTAATTTTTACCTGTGTCATTCTTTGTTTTTAAAGCATAGGTGGGGACATTTATGATGCCAGGGACTGGCATGCATAAATCTCAGCTGAAGATTCACAAACAACTGTGATTTCGGCCATTCTTGCTGTAACCGGAACGCGCCGAAAGTGGTTAGTGGTTAGGGTACCAAACGTTTCGCCCCCCAGCCAGTTCTCCCCCAAGACGATTCGCCCCCAACTGTTTGCCTGTTCGCCCCCAATTATTTGTCAGTTCGCCCCCAACTTTTAGTCAGTTCGCCCCCAATGTTTTGTTACTTTTAAACAATTAGTGTACTGTTTCTTTAGAGGGATGTTAAAGTATGTGTGTGTGTGTGTGTGTGTGTGTGTTTATTTTAGGTTTATGCCCGCAGGAAATTGTTATGAACTAAAAAAGAATAAACTGCCTTCCAAAAGCAAAACGTAATTACTTGATTTGTATTATCATCCCATGGTAGTGATCTCTAACTATTCAACACAGGGTGGAAGTGAGAAAAAAGAAAGAAAAACACTTTTTGTCACACGAAAAAATTAAATACCGGTACTCCATTTCACAGTCACATCAGCGCATGCGCGACATAAAGTAACAGTCCCACGCTCACGTTACAGCGTAATAAACTAGTTTATTAATATTTTATGAAGGCGTGTTTTGTAGTAACCCTTTTATTGTTTTGAGTCTATCATGTCAAAACAATGATACACGAACGGATTTAGACAGAAACATTAATTGCCGCTAAAACAACACATGCCGTCTGTTGATAGAAAACATGGCTCAGGCCGAAACGAAGTACTTGGGAGTAAAAAAATTTAACATAATTTTCATGTTGAATCCAACCATCTTTACACTTTCCTGGCATTGTAACAAAATACGTTTTATTACCGTCACTTTGAAAACTTTCGCTAGTACTGATTAAATGTTTTAACAATAAACTCTTGATATTGTTCTACCGGAAATGTCTCACCGACTTGAACAAGTCATGTGCTTTCCGATTTGTCTTTTGTTCTAACAGTGTTGAGTGTAACACAGAACAAACACGTATATCAGAACAGAACTTTATTACACTCAGGCGTAAGAGGTACATACATATTCCATGACTTTCCAGGATTTCCATGAGCCGAACTGACTGGGGGCGAACTGGTACCTTTGTTGGGGCGAACTGGTTTTGCACTTGGAGGCGAACTGACATCCTATTTGGTGGTGAACAGACCTGGGGGCGAATTGACTGGGGGCGAACTGGCTGGGGGGGGGGGGGGGGGGCGAAACGTCATGGATTCGGTGGTTAGGGAACGTAACTCTGCCTATTTTTTCTCGCGAATTTCTAATAGAGGCTATAACGCCGAGGCTCAAATAATTAAGGACGAATTTTCCAAACAGGACAGTTCCCTCGTGTTATCGGGTGTGTATATGGCACACATCTTTCTGGGGTGTGTTGAGTGCATCTTTAAATTCTACGTACTTTTGCGCCGAAAATAAATTTTCATTTTGAGAATAATTAGAGTTTCTGCTCTCTTTTTTTGTTGCTACATTTAACTCCCAACTCATATCGAATGTTCAATAAAGATATAACTATTATCCTATGACAAAATCACCAACATTACATTTGAAATGGACATGTGACATGGTATTGGACATGTGCCAATATGCTTATCAGGCAACTATGGAGCAGCATGTTTAACATGCTTTTATGAATTACATACTAGCTACCAGCTCTGTAGCAATGAACTAGGCATTTAGAAGCTTGCTAACATCTAGCAACCGACTAAGTTAGATGCCTTTTATGAATTTGGTCCCCGATGTTTTGACGTACCTACGTAGTCCGATATAGTGAGGTAAAGTTGTGACAAATAGGGGTATAATAGTACAAAATTTTATACTAACATGCCACTTTGCATACAGATAGGTTAGTATGTGTAGAGTAAAATTTTTATATAGGACCAACCTGACAGCGTCCCCTATTGGTCAGGTGACGTCATAATTCAAGATGGCTACCGTCACTTACATTTTGCATGGATTACCTTTTTGTGCATCACTTTTGACTGCTGAAACCTTAAAAAACATTATTGAGAACCTTCTCCATTTAAAAGGAATATCACTCCCATATTAATACACCTTATTTTTAGTCATATATCCCTGCATGTCTGCATAATTATCAATAATTGAACATAACATAAAGAAAATCACAAGAAAGGAATATAATATATCAAAAACTTTAGAAACATATTAATGGTGAACATGAAGAGAGTTTTAGAAGAAAACAAATTGTTTGAACAATTTTTGTTATTTTCCATTTAATGTTTTACTTACACTTTTATATCCGAAATTTGTTGTTTATCTAGCAGTACCGACAATATCTCTATCAAAAGAAAAATGGCGGATGTTACTACCTTGACAACAAACAGGTGAGCAATACAATTTTTCTTTTCACACTATATAGTCTCTGATAGTGTCACAATACTTTTATATATATTTTTTACTTTGTTTTCATTGATTTAAACATTTTTTAATGTATTTAATGTGTTCGGTGATTTTGCTAAATTGTATTGGTTTTACATATTTCCTATAGTTTTAAACTAAGAAAATGTTATATAGATTTGTTTTTATCAATACTGTAACGTTTTAAAACTTTAACAATACTAAAATAGGTCCAAAGTAATAAAATACAATTTGTTTTCATTTAAAACAGGTGCTACCAATTCTTTTTTTGAGATATACTACTTTCTAAAATACTAGTCATTATTTTATCAACTTCAAAAGCCAATTGTTTTAAATCGTTAAAAAAAATGTGCGAGTGTATTATTCTTTATTATGTGACCTCCTGTCATGCACATATGTATTAAAATAATGTCCTCAATGATTTTTTTAACATACAAGTTACACATAATGATAACAAAATGTATTTATGTTTATTATTTTTATTTTTTTTAAATACTATAACTTTTGATATATTTATCATTTTCAGGTCACATCATGTCAAGGAAAAGAAAGTGTGAATTTGTTAATATTCAAGAGGACTTCAAACAAAGTAAACCATTAAAACCAGTTTCCTGGGATCTTTGTTGCCTCTGCCAAGAAAATGTCAAGTCTACTAGAGAGGATCTTGTTTGTCCAGCAAACAGCAAACGACACAACAGAGGTGCAGGTTACAAAACTCATTCAGATGATCTCCTTATGTTTGCAGATATTGGTGCTCTACCTACATGCATTAGATTATCCTGCCTTGGTGATGGCAGTGGTATGGAAGCAACTTTCATGAAAAATAATGCAAAATATCACAAATCTTGTCGAAATAAATATATAAAGACTGGAAATAAAAAATAAAAAATACTGCACTGATACTGCAGATGCTGCTAATGGAGTTAGTACAAGGTCTTCACTAAATGTAGTAACAGGTGAATATACCTGTTTTTCTGTGATGTAACTGATAAGGTATGCAATCTTGTTTGTGTAAGAACTATGGGAATCGGTGAACATGTTCTTGCATCTGCGATTGAACTTGGTGATAAAAAACTCCTAACTAAACTCAGCCAAGGTGACATGGTTGCTATAGAGGCAAAATATCATAAAGTGTGTTTGATCAGATTCTACAATCGCCTTAGACCAAACACCACAAGCAGTACCACAGACAAAAACTCTGATAATCTGATTTATGGCTTGGTTCTCAATGAGGTCATTAACTATATAAAAGAAAGATACGAATCTTCAGAAACACACCCAGTATTCAAACTTGATGATCTCACCAAACTAGTTACCAAACGAATGACTGAACTTGGTATGACTGATGCAGAATCCAAGGTTCACAAAACAAGACTTAAAAACAAAATTATTTCTTTCATTCCTCAACTGCAAGCTCACTAAAAAGGCAAAGAAATATTATTAATGTTTCATGACACACCGGGGGATGCTGTTTTTGATGCCTGTTGTCAGTCTGCTGAAATGGATGGAATGTGTTTATCTCAAGCGGCAGCAGTGATTCGAAAGCATCTTTTTGATAAATATCCAGAATTTAGTGGTTCCTTTACACCCCAGTGCCAACAAGATTCTGTTCCAAAATCATTGATTACTCTGATTCGAATGTTGCTTGAAGGACCTTACATAGACAATAAAAACTCTGAAAGTATTAACACTGCTGCATTGTCTATTGCACAGCTTGTAAGGTTTAACAGCATCACACGTGAAAGGAAATCATTACCTAAGCAAGTACATCATTTGATTGATCGTGAAACACCACTACCCCTTTACATTGGAAGTATGATGCATGCTCAAATATGCAAAAGGGGCATTATTGACAAACTTTCAAAGCTTGGGCTGTGTGTGTCATATGCCCGAGTGCAAGAATTAGAAGCAAACATCACCAATGCCCTCTGTGAACAATACTCACAAAAAAACTTGGTTTGTCCACCAGGACTAGGGTGTGAAGTATTTACAACTTCAGCAAATGATAACATTGACCATAACCCATCTTCTTCAACATCCACAGAAGCATTTCATGGAACCGGAATATCACTTATCCAGCATCCTGATAATGAACTGACAAAGTCTCATCTACATTTTTCAAAGGGCTTGGTATCAAAGACATTAAATGCTGTTCTGCCAGATTCATACACATCTATCCCACCATTGTCGGGGGGAAAAAGCGGAATTGCCAATAACATGTATCAACTCTTCAGATGAACTTGAAACATTTGATCCTGTCTCAGAATCATCCCCATGATAAACAGATCCAAAGGTGCTCTTCCACAATGCTTCCACTCCTACATGAATATGTACAGTCACCTGCAATGGTTCGACATGCAATAGACATCATAAAGGCATCACTTTCAAAGTTAAATCCTGATCAGCCCGTTATTGTTACATGCGATGAACCCGTATATGCTGTAGCAAAGCAGATCCAGTGGTTACTACCTTCAGAATATGGTTAAGACAAAGTGATTGTTATGATGGGTGGATTGCACATAGAGATGTCAATGCTTAATTTGATTGGGAAATGGCTAGAAGGCAGTGGATGGTGCGAAATGTTAACAAAAGCAAATATTACCTCTTCTGGAAAAGCTGATTCATTTCTCAAAGGTTCCCATGTGAAACGTGCAAGATATGCACATCAAGTGTCTGTGGCATCTTTGCACATCGTACTCATAAAGGCTTGGCAGAATTATGAGAAAACCAGTGAAAACCCATTGCATCTGAGTGAGTGGATTAAAATGGAGTGTGATAGGTCTGTCCAGTTTCTTTACTGGTATACGGTCATCGAGTTAGAGCTGCTGCTCCTGATGTTTATACGTAGTATGCGGCAGGCCAACTTTGAGATGTATGTGGATGCCTTTTCTCAAATATGTCCATGGATGTTTTCATTAGACAACGTTCACTATGCAAGGTGGCTACCAGTCTTTGTAAAAACTTTGAGAGAGTTGAAAGTAAAACATCCAAATGTGAACGAGGAATTCATGAAAGGGAAGTTTGTTACACTGAAGTCTACTAGAGCATTCTCATGTCTTCCTGATGACCAAATCCATGAACAAAATAACAGGGATATCAAAACGGATGGAGGTGCTGTAGGTGTGTTTGCTAGTCCAAATGCACTTCTGAAATGGATGGCTGGTGGACCAGAAATTGCAAGAATAGTAAAGGAGTTTGAGGAGGTAGCTGGCATTGGATACTTCGGTGAAATGCAAGATAGTCATCATGAAGACAACAAGGCATTTGAGAAGCGTTTTCAGAATAATGTGAAAGATCTTGTGGAAGCTTTTGAAGATGAAGAAAATATCTTCGATGGTGATGACAAGTTAATCTCATTGATGACAGCACAAATTATGAACAAGAATGCAACTGAATCGGTAAGGAATGCTTTAGTAATTGGCAAGGAACAGTACACCAAATATGTCCAAGAAAGATTAATTGAAGGCAAAGCATCAGTTCATGACATCATTAAGAAAAACAAACTCCAAATTTTTAAAGAAAACAATACTTACATTGTTCCAAAGATGCAATCTAAGGTAAATTCACTCACAAAAGACTGTCGACTGTTTTCACGGATGTTCATTGCATGCCAGACACGTCAAGGAGATTTGTCAGCCTTCTTCAGCCATGAAAATCATTCCTATCCACCATCAATTTCAGAATATGGAAAGCTTAGAAAAGGGAGTAAAGCAGATCTCATGGGTTGCTTACAAAGTTGCTGCACAGTCCAATATTATGCGTTAGAGGCAACTGCTATGGTTATCGATGGTCCTGCATTGGTGCACATGATAAAACCTGGAAATGCCAAAACCTTTGAGGACTACAGCCATGTTTTTTGGAAGTCTGTTGCAGTACAGTCACATTCATCATCACGAGTGGATGTCATCTTTGATAGGTATTATCCAGATAGTTTAAAATCAGATACAAGAGAAAGGCGTGGGTCAGGGAAGAGGTACAAGGTGTTACCATCAACTAAAATCCCTATACAGTGGAATTCATTTCTTCAAGTTGATGAAAATAAAATGGAATTATTCAGTTTATTGGCTGAAGAACCAGCAAAGATACAGGAGAAGCAAGTCTTATGTACCATCTTGGACAAAGTAATCGTACAGACACCATCGTCAGTTGACACAGAAGGGTTGTCACCTTGTGGACAGAAAGAAGCGGATACAAGACTTCTTTTACATTCCAAACATGCTGCTAGTCTTGGCCATAAGAAAATCATGATCAAAACTGTGGATTCTGATGTTATTGTTCTGGCAATATTTGCTTTTGAAGGCTTGTCAGTGGATGAGGTTTGGATATAGTTTGGAACTGGTAAACACAAGCATTACATTCCAATTCATGAGTGCTCTCAAACACTTGGCTCAGATATCTGCTTGGCAATTCCATACTGGCATGCTTTCACAGGCTGTGATACTGTGTCTGCTTTTGCAGGACGTGGCAAAAAGACAGCATGGGATATATGGAAGGTATTTCCAGAGGTAACAGACACAATTAAATCTCTGTCTAACTGCCCAACAGACATTTCTAGTCAACAAATGGCCATGGTCGAGCGATACACTGTTTTACTATATGACAGAACAAGCTTAACTGATAAAGTCAATGAATGTCGTCAGGTACTTTTCACCAGGAAAAATCGACAGTTAGAAAATATACCACCTACTGAAGCAGCCCTTGTGCAACTCACAAAGAGAGCAGCTCTGCAAGCAAATATTTGGAAACAATGTCTTGTACAGAATCCAATAGTACCTGAAATCATCGATTGTGGATGGAAAAGATTTCAATCTGGGTTTGTTCCTCTATGGACATTGGTGCCTGAAGCTTCTACCCATTGTCAAGAACTAATTCATTGCAGTTGTAAAAGTCGATGTGAGAGATGTAAATGTGTAAAGTCATCTCTGCCTTGCACAGACTTATGCTTCTGTCAAGGCCATTGCTCACGACAGGATGTACATGAATCTGACTAACAGTATACTACTGACAATATTTACTCGGACAATTGTTTTTTAATGTTGAGTTTATTTCATGTTTAAATGCCACAAGACTTTCCAAAGACTTAAAAACAATGATGAAAAATAGTATTCCTTTATGATAACACTTGTGAGATGCACCTTCTGAATATCAAACTTGAGGTAACTCATTTATAATATGCGATTACAAATTTTTGTGGCCATTTTGAATATTGTATCTTATTACATTTTGCAGTTCACATATCCTTCATACAATTTAGGCATGATATATGTAATCTAAGACAATATGATCAACTTAAAATTGATTTATTAATCATTTTGACAATTTCACTATTGACATGTGGCCGCCATTTTAAAATTTTAGTCATGGCGGCCATATTGGATTGCAAAAACATTTTTGTCAAACTGATCATCCTTACTTACATATAAATTTATGTTTAAATATCTCAAATCGCCCAATAATTAGTCAGATAGCGAAATTTTCGTAATGAACCCCCTAAAATGGGTGGCCATCTTGGATTATGACATCACCTGGCCAACGGGGCTTCTGTCAGTTTGGTCCTATATCAAATTTTATTTTATACATGAGTACCTACTTGTATGCAAAGTGGCATGTTAGTATCAAATTTTGCACTATTCTACCATAACTTTGCCTCACTAATACACCTGCCGTCAACTCAGCAACTGAGTTTATGACAGACAGATGCATCGGACTACAAACAACGCTGCATAGTTAATCGTTTGTAAACGTGACACAATATTAATAATACGTGAATAATTAATATAGGTATAGGGTTTTTTTTTGGTTTTTTAACGCCTGTATCAGATATAAAGTCTGTTTTTTAAAGTTTTTTTTTTATTTAACGACGCCACTAGAACACACTGATTTTTTATCTTATCATCGGCTATTGGACGTCAAACATATGGTAATTCTGACACTGGTTTTTTTTTTAGGAAACCCGCTGTCACCACATAGGCTACTCTTTTATGACAGGCAGCAAGGGATCTTTTATTTGCGCTTCCCACAGGCAGGATAGCACAAACCATGGCCGTTGTTGAACCAGTTATGGATCACTGGTCGGTGCAAGTGGTTTACACCTACCCATTGAGCCTTGCGGAGCACTCACGCGGGGTTTGGAGTCGGTATCTGGATTTAAAATCCCATGCCTCGATGGCCTAACCACTACGCCACCGAGGTTGTTCGTATCAGATATGTAAATATGAATATATATATACAGTATATGTAAAAATTAATATATAATCGTGGGTTAATTCATTATCTACCACCTACAGGTAAGGTGAGGGAATGGGATTAAATTGGCTAATGTCAGGGCTTTAGATTGCACCAAAGCTGCACATGTACTATATATGCTGTAGGTAGTTTTTGCAAAAATGATAAACTTCAGATTTCAATTTTATCAGGGTAGATTTTCCATTTTATATGTAATGCTAATTTCAGCTAAATAAATGCCTTCTTATGCAGACACTGAAAATTAAATATGAATATGATGGATTAATCCATTATCTAAATAATCAGGGTATATTTACAATTTGTTATTTGTAATTTTCTATTTTTGTAAAAGTGGGGTGGGACGTAGACCAGTGGAATAAGCATTCGCTTGATGTGAGGTCGGTCTGGGATCAATCCCCGTCGGTGGACCCATTGGGCTATTTCTCGTTCCAGCCAGTGCTCCACAGCTGGTGTAACAAAAGCCGTGGTATGTACTATCCTGTCTGTGGGATAGTGCATATAAAAGATTCCTTCCTGCTAATCGAAAAGAGTAGCCCATGAAGTGGCGACATCGGGTTTCCTTTCTCTATATCTGTATGATCCTTAACCATATGTCTGATGCCATATAGCCAGGAAAAAAATGTGTTGAGTGCATCATTAAATAAAACCTTTCCTTCCTTCCTTTATTTTTGTAAAAATATACCGGGTATGTGAATAACCTTACTGTATGTTTCCTATCACTGCTAGGAATAGTTGTAGGTAAATATACCGGGTATGTGAATAACCTTACTGTATGTTTCCTATCACTGCTAGGAATAGTTGTAGGTAAATATACCGGGTATGTGAATAACCTTACTGTATGTTTCCTATCACTGCTAGGAATTGTTGTAGGAAAATGAAACACTTAAAAATTTAATAGGTTGGATTTTAGAGTACCTTAACCACTGACGGTACAAGATCATCCACTGAGGGTACTTTTTCCTTAATATGGTATATTAATTTATGTATTTGTTAGCTATTGTATATTTCAGCTAAGTAAACACCTTCTTATGTAGACACTAATAATTAAATATGTATACCCATTATCTAACTAATAAGGGTCGATTTTCAAACTATAAGAAATTATAATTTTTTCTATTTTTATTATTATTATTTTTTAATATTTGTGAATAACCGTATTTTATATTTACTATCAGTGCTAGGGATAGTTCTAGGAAAATGAGACATTTAAGATTTCAATAGGGTGGATTTTACAGTACCTAACTATCCGAGGATACAAGATCATCTACCGAGGGTACTTTTCCAAAAATATGGTATATTAATTTACTTATTTGTTAGCTAATATATATTTCAGCTGAGTAAAGACCTTCTTATATAAACACAAACAATTAAATATGTATATGATGGATTAATCCATTATCTCACTGATCAGGGTAGATTTCCAAATTATATGAATTTTTTTTAATTTTTTTTTATTGTTATTATTTTAACTACATGTGAATAACCTTACTGTATGTATACTATCAGTGCTAGGGATAGTTTTAGGAAATTGAGACACTTAAGATTTCAATAGGGTGGATTTTATAGTACGTAACTTTTCCCAAAATGTATATTTATTTACTTATTTGTTAGCTAATATATATTTCAGGGTCAGGGTTCAGGCAAGTAAACACCCTCTGACATCGCCAGTATATAGGGGCGGGACACTAACAAGCTAAATCTTATATAGACACTAACAACTAAATAAGTGTATGATGGATTAATCCATTATCTAAATGATTTCCATATTATAAGAAATTATTATTATTTTTTTTTATTATTATAATTACAAAATATATATATATGAATAGCTAAATGCCAATTTGGGTTCAAAGTGTGCACAATTTGGTGCACATCAATAATCTACCAGGTACCACCCGGGCACCCTTGAAGAAAAATCCAAGATGGCGGCCAAAATGGTGGCCAAATCAGGGAAATGGCTATAGCTTGCTTATAAATTGATAGATAAACAACAATTATTGCATCTACCCTATGGTTTTAGAAAGGCACTGGTGCTATCAAAATTCAGATTTAAATAAATGGGCCATGTAAATACATGAGAATTGAGAAAAATGACAATAACTTCCTTATTATTCAGTACTAAAAATGTAATTCTTGCATCTAACCCATGGTTTTAGGGGTCATGGAATATGATGAAAGTAGTTCAGTTTTTCTATATAAATTAATTTTAATTAATTCAAGATGCCAACCAATACAGGCAATGTACCTAAGGAGATGTAACTATTAAAAATAAAGTGCCACTGTATATTTGTAAAATGATTAACACAGTCATTAAAAAACCCCTGTGGGTTTAAGATAATCAATTAATAGTACTAAATAATTTGACAGATGTAAAGAAGAAGTTTGTTTTGTTTAATGACACCACTAGAGCACATTGATTAATCAATCAGCGGCTACTGGATGTCGTGGTTAGGCCATCAGTCTACAGGCTGGTAGGTACTGGGTTTGGATCCCAGTCAAGGCATAAGATTTCTAATCCAGATACTGACTCCAAACCCAGAGGAGTGCTCCACACGGCTCAATGCTAAATACTAAATAAGTATATGATGGATTAATCCATTATCTAAATGATCAGGGTAGATTTCCATATTATAAGAAATTATTATTATTATTTTTTATTATTATAATTAAAAAAAATATATATATGAATAGCTAAATGCCAATTTGGGTTCAAAGTGTGCACAATTTGGTGCCCATCAATAATCTACCGGGTACCACCCGGGCACCCTTGAAGAAAATTCCAAGATGGTGGCCAAATCAGGGAAATGGCTATAGCTTGCTTATAAATTGACAGATAAACAACAATTATTGCATCTACCCTATGGTTTTAGAAAGGCACTGGTGCTATCAAAATTCAGATTTAAATAAATGGGCCCTGTAAATACATGAGAATTGAGAAAATGACAATAACTTCCTTATTATTCGGTACTAAAATGTAATTCTTGCATCTAACCCATGGTTTTAGGGGTCATGGAATACGATGAAAGTAGTTCAATTTTTCTATATATGTTAATTTTAATTAAGTCAAGATGCCAACCAATAGAGGCAATGTACCTAAAGAGATGTAACTATTAAAAATAAAGTGCCACTGTATATTTGTAACCCTGTGGGTTTAAGATAATCAATTAATAGTACTAAATAATTTGACAGATGTAAAGAAGAAGTTTGTTTTGTTTAATGACACCACTAGAGCACATTGATTAATCAATCATCGGCTACTGGATGTCGTGGTTAGGCCATCAGTCTACAGGCTGGTAGGTACTGGGTTCGGATCCCAGTCAAGGCATGAGATTTTTAATCCAGATACCAACTCCAAACCCAGAGTGAGTGCTCCGCAAGGCTCAATGGGTAGGTGTAAACCACTTGTACCAACCAGTGATCCATAACTGGTTCAACAAAGGCCATGGTTTGTGCTATCCTGCCTGTGGGAAGCGCAAATAAAAGATCCCTTGCTGCCTGCCATAAAAGAGTAGCCTATGTGGTGACAGCGGGTTTCCTCTAAAAAACAGTGTCAGAATGACCATATGTTTGACGTCCAATAGCCGATGATAAGATAAAAATCAATGTGCTCTACTGGCGTCGTTAAATAAAATAAACTTTACTTTTTTTTTTAATTTGCAATGTAATATTATTTTAGGTGGCCTAGTACTTGCTTTATATTCCCAGTGTTAAATACCATTATCGTAAAAAAAATAGACCAGCTAAAACTGAATTCTATTGCAAACTGGCAAAACTGCATCATGCTCACTAAACAACACACACAGTACCCAAGAGAAAAAAAAAAGAACCAATAAAGGGTCACTTTATTAGTGTTTCATTATTACATGTAGGTCATCCTCTTTAAACCAACAAGTCTTTTGTGTGACTGTTACTTTTAACAGTTCGATCTTCCTCGGTTCATTACTTATATTGGTGGCCATCTTGAATAAATTAAAATTAACAGGTATAAAAGAACTGAACTACTTTCATTGTGTTCATTGATCCCTAAAACCATGGGTTAAATGCAAGAATTACTTTTTTGTATCAAACAATAAGCAATTTATTGCCATTTTGTCCATTTGAACCACCATATTGGCAACCATCTTGTATTCAGGTGACCCATTTATGAAATCTGAATTATGTTGGCACCAGTGTCTTTCCTGGCTCTTAAAACCATGGGGTAGATATAAGAAATTTTGTTCTCTGATTTGGCCACCATCAGTGTCAGAATCCATAGATAACAACTATGTGTCAAATTTTGCACACCCAAGTGGTAATTCTTTGAGACTATCATAAAGACAATGACAATGACCTTTATTCTCATAAACTGTAGGCTTACAGTATAGAGAAGAATGAAATACACACACACACACATACATATATATATATATATATATATATATATATATATATATATATAGATGCTATGATAGCACTATATAAAATTAGTGGGCAATGGGTGGAGTGGTGCCATATTTTTCAAAATGGCCACATGGAAATTTTGAAATACATATCTTTGGACATAAATTCAAATCTAATCGAAATGTTCTGTTGTTTTAAATGTTTGACTATGGTTTATAAAAATAAAGAATTGCTTATAATAAATATTTAATGTGATTAGATACAATGTAATTGTTATTGGAAACTCTGACAGTATTTACGTACTTAAAAGTTGGTATCCTGACATTAAAAGATGCAAACTCAATGTGCTCAGTCAGAATAAAATGTGTTCAGTTATGTTTGTTAATGGTTTGACAATGTAAAAAGTGTTGTTTAAACATTTCACTACCTGTAATTCTGGGTTTTTTTATTTTATTTATACCATCTGTTAATGAGCCATAAATTTGCAAGTGCATTTGAAGAATTCAGTCGGCTCTCATAGTGAAGCCATTGATGCCTCTGGGTGCCACTCATGTTTCGTTAGCTTTCCCCATTCCCATTGTTTATAAGTGTCCGCTTGTTTCTGTCAGTTGCGCTATATACTACGTTTGTGACAAGATCTTTACCATCACCTAAAATTCCAGTCTCCTTACAGAAAATTTCATTAATTCTGCCTGCACACCTGCTGACTTGTTAGTGGTATGGTCCACACTGCTTGCCACTCATTTAAGACTTTTGATTTCAGAACCTGCAGCCTGTCTTTATAACAGAACAGATGACCACTGTTATTGCAAGATTCGTCATTTTGATGTATGATTGCACAAGTACCTGATTATTAATGTTATTATAGGTGTTAAAACTATTGATATATTTAATATTTTATGAGATATTGAGAAAAATAGCTTGTGGATGGTGGCCATCTTGGATTTCAAGATGACAGCCATTGGATTCTTAGACCCCTGAAATGTCAGTCTAGGTGTTAAATCTGTATTTATATCTTTACTACTAAATGAGATATTGAGCAAAATAGCATGTGGACGGCGACCTTCTTGGATTTCAAGATGGCAGCCACAATTTGCAAACATTTTTGTCACCATTGGATTCCTAGTCCCCTAAAATGTAGGTATAGGCATTTCAACTCTCTCGATATGTGTACTAGTTAAGGAAATATTAAACAAAACAGATCCACAATGGTGGCCATCTTGGATTTCAAGATGGCAGCCATACGGGGTGCAATTTCCAGTGGGCTCTGGACTAAATATCCTTGTATTGGGTTACTCTAACCATGTGCCAATGTTAATTTTTTCACGGAATATTACACAATTGATCAACTAAGTCGCTCCACTACTAGCATGGATAGTAAACATACCGTAAGGTTATTCACATATATTTGATTACAAAATAAAAACATTACACACAATTTAGACATCTACACTGATCATTTAGATAATGGATTAATCTATCATATAGTGTCTACATAAGAAGGTGTTTACTTAGCTGAAATATACATTAGTTAACAAATATGTAAATTAATATAACAACTTTTGGGAAAAACTACTACTGAAACCTTAAGTGTCTCATTTTCCTAGAATTATCCCTAGCACTGACAGTAAACATACCATAACGTTATTCACATATATTTTTAAATAATAATAATAATTTTTGTTTTTTTAATTTGGAAATGTACTCTGATCATTTAGATAATGGATTAATCCATCATATACATATTTAATTGTCATGTCTACTTTAGAAGGTGTTTACTTAGCTGAAATATACATTAGCCAACAAATATGTAATGTAATATACCATGTTAAAGGAAAGGTACCCTCGGTGGATGATATTCATGTACCTTCGGTAGTTAGGTACCGTACTGTCAAATCCACCCTTTTGAAATGTTAAGGATCTCCTTTTCTGAAAACTAACCCTGACATAGATAGTAAAAATGCAGTAAGGTTATTCATATCTATTTATTTAAAAAAAAAAGATAATGAATTAAGCCATTATATTCATATTGAATTGTCATGTCTACATTAGCCAATATATATGTAATGTAATATACCATGTTAAAGGAAAGGTACCCTCGGTGGATGATATCCATGTACCCTTGGTAGTTAGGTATGATAAAATCCATGCTTTTGAAATTTCAAGAGTCTCCTTTTCTGAAAACCACTCCTGACATGGATAGTAAATATATGCAGTAAGATTATTGACATCTTGTTACACATGGAAAGAAAATCTACCCTGATCAGTTAAATAATAGATTAAGCCATCACATTTATATTGAATTGTCATGTCTACATTAGAAGGTGTTTATGTAGCTGACATATACAATAGCCAACATATGTGTAATGCAATAAAACATATTAAAGGAAAACTACCCTCGGTGGATGATATTCATGTACCCTCGGTAGTTAGGTACCGTACTGTGAAATCCACCCTTTTGAAATGTTAAGGATCTCCTTTTCTGAAAACTAACCATGACATGTAAATATGCAGTAAGGTTATTCACATCTACTTAAAAAATAATAATCTAATTTTAATGGAAATGTAAATGCACATATGTAATAAAATTAAAATTTACCCTGATCAGTTAGATAGTTGATGAATAATTCATATTCATATTTAATTTTCAGTCTACATAAATTGGAGGGGCTGGACGTAGCCCAGTGGTAAAGTATGGTCGGTCTAGGATCGATCCATTTTGATTGGACCATTGTGCTATTTCTTATTGCAGCCAGTGCACCACAACTGGTACATGTATATCAAAAGCCGTGGTATGGTGCATATAAAAGATTACCTGCTACTAATGAAAAAATATAGTGGGTTTCCTCTCCAAGACTATATGTCAGAATTACCAAATGTTTCACATCCAGTAAATCAATGTGCTCTAGTGGTGTCGTTAAACAAAAAACCCCACCAGTCTTTACTTATACATATGTATTTTCACACACGCACACATTTATTTCAACTTATTTCTGTGCTTAAATCCAATTAAGGTTCAAGCACGCTGTCTTGGGCACACACCTCAGTTATCTGGGCTGTCTGTCCAGGACAGTGGGTTAGTTGTTAGTTGGTTAGTGGTTAGGGAGAGAGAAGAGGGTGTAGTGGCCTTACACCTATGCATTGAGTCCTTAACAACTTGCTCTGGGCTGGAGCCGGTACGGGTTTGCAAACCCTGTACCTACCAGCATGTAGTCTGATGGATTAACCACTGTGCCACGGAGGCCGGTTACACACACACACACACACTCGCACGTACGTACGTACGTACGTACGTATGTGTGTATGTATGTATGTATGTATATATATGCATATGTATATTAAAGGTAAATGAACCTTCAGTGGTACTTTATTCAAATCTATTTAATAAAAATCATACTTTAAAAAATAAAGAAATAGAAATCTACTCTGATCACTTAGATAACTGATTAATTTTGTGTCTACAAAAGTAGATTTTTACTTTGGGGAATAGACATTAGCCAAGAAGTGTGTAATTTGTTAACTACATCAGTGGATGATTTCATGTGTACTTGGTAGTGAGATAATGTATTTATAATCCAACCTACTGAAATCTTAAATTTATGATTTTCCAAAAAACTACCGTAACTACTGTTGTGTTGTTGTTGTTATTATTTTGTAGTTGGGTGATTTTTGTTGTTGTTTGTTTATTTGTTTATGTAATTAAGTTGTACAGACGTGCATTACAATTTTGACGTTTAGATAACCGTAACCACTGGTGTAAAATTCATCAAAATATTATCCCACAGAAGACGATTAGGAAAACAACAAACAACGACATTGATATACGCTACGTAACATTCAATTACACAATTTATTAACCACACTGTATATTATTAAATACTTGTTACATTAATATCTACAGTTGGAATAATTTTTATATATACACTAGGACATTACTCGATGTCGTAAAATCTCGATGTCGATCAACCGTTTGCTTATGAATATTCAGTAGACACTCACTAGCTGACGACTCTCAGCGTCTACGATTTAGTCTCTCCCTGCTTGTACACGGGCATGTATCTAGTAGTATGACAGATGTTATTCTTGTTCCTATTGTGAAAAACAAAACCGGAGACATAACAGATAAAGGCAATTACCGTCCAGTTGCATTAGCAACTGTGATATTAAAAGTTATGGAACATATACTGTTATCACGAACAGACCTGAGTACATCGGACTATCAGTTTGGTTTTAAAAGGGACATGCACCGATATGTGTTTATTTGCTTTTAAGGAAGTTATTAACTTTTACATTTCACAAGGTAGTCCTGTGTATGTTTGCTTTTTGGATGCGAAAAAAGCCTTTGACCGAGTAAATCACTGGATATTATATATGACACTTTTGAAAAAAGACGTGCCTTCTTTTGTAGTTCGCTTTCTCAAAGCATGGTATTTAACCCAATTGTTTAGTGTAAAATGGGGTACATATATTCCCCGTAAGTTTAATGTAACAAATGTCGTCCTTATTATTTAATATATATATTGATGACCTTAACCTACAATTGTCAAAATGTGCAGTTGGGTGTAATGTTGGTGGGGTCTTTCGAAATAACTTCAGTTTTGCTGATGATATGTCACTTCTTTGCCCATCTATTTCTGCATTAAGAAAAATGTTAACGATTTGCGAGAAATTTGCAGAAGATTATGATATTATATATAATACAATGAAAACTGTTTGTATGTGTATTGAGCCAGAAACTCTGAAGTTGATCAATGTGCCTTCGATATATTTGTGTGGTGATGTACTGAAATTTGTTGACAACTATAAATATCTAGGTCATATTATATGCAAAAACATGAAAGACGATAAATACATTAAACGACAGTATAGAGCCCTTTGTGTACGTGCAAACATGTTGTTGCGGCGATTTGCAAAATGTTCAGAATCTGTTAAAACACAATTATTTGTCAGTTATTGTAGTAATTTGTACGCGGGTGCATTATTGGTGAAATTTACACAGGATACCATGAAGGATCTTAACATATGTTATAATAATGCATGCCGATGGATGATCGGACAACGACGACCATACAGTGCCAGCAAGATTTTTGTCAGTCATCGAGTAAAAAGCTTTGGCGCTTTACTTCGCTCAACAGCATATTCGCTGAAAAGAAGAATCGAAACAACTTCAAACGATCTACTTGCCCACCTACGGTGTACAAATGTGTACGTCAAATCGGTATGTGTAAATCGCTGGCACAAGTTACTGTATATTATGTAATCAGTTTTGTATGTGACGTTTAAATATGTTCTATGGATCACTGATCTGAAATAAAAATCTATTATTATTATTATTATTATTATTATTATTATTATTATTATTTAAAAACATTCCTGTTGTTTTGTCCCTCGTTTCTTTTCGTTCTATTAACGGGGAAATGAACTCAAACATGAGCCGTATGTGTTGAGAAGATGCATACCCGGACCACCAACACATACTGACACTTTAAGAAATGAAAAACGCGTAATTTTAGAGTTAATAAAAAACACCCTGATTATTCCTGCTAACTGTTTTCTTTTGTTTTCGTTGCGTCCGGTATTCTAGCCTGGGACGAAGTGACGTCAGCTCCTACCGACTCCTGTATGCACAGTGTAAACAAACGCAGTCATGTACGACAAGGCTTTCATCAACCTGACTTGATAATATAATAAACTATTTAACTAAATATATTTCAATTTGCATTTATAGAACAAAAAGGGCTTATAGTATTGTTCTCTCTTTAAAAAATCAAAACAAAGAAGAAGAAAAAAGTATACTATTAGGCCTATTGGTAGGTTACGTTGGAGCAAAAAGTACGACCACCAACGATACCTAAGTGATAATGTTCTTTTCTTTGGGACTACGTCGTTGGTTAGTTCTACTTAATCAAGAATTTTACAGACACCTGACTCCTCAATGACACCAGACTCCTCAGTGACACCTGATGTCTCACTGACATCAGACTCCTCAGTGACACCTGACTCCTCGCTGACACCTGACTTCTCACTAATACCTGACTCCTCGCTGACACCTGACTTCTCACTAATACCTGACTCCTCAGTGACACCTGACTCCCAGTGACACCTGACTCCTCACTGACACCAGACTCCTCAGTGACACCTGACTCCTCACTAACACCAGACTCCTCAGTGACACCTGACTCCTCACTAACACCAGACTCCTCAGTGACACCTGACTCCTCACTGACACCAGACTCCTCAGCAACACATGACTCCTCAGTGACACCTGACTCCTCACTGACACCAGACTCCTCAGTGACACCTGACTCACTAACACCAGACTCCTCAATGACACCTGACTCCTCTCAGTGACACCAGACTCCTCACTGACACCAGACTCCTCAGTGACACCTGATGTCTCACTGACATCAGACTCCTCAGTGACACCTGACTCCTCAGTGACACCCGACTCCTCGCTGACACCTGACTCCTCAGTGACACCTGATTTCTCACTAACACCTGACTCCTCAGTGACACCTGACTCCTCAGTGAGGAGTCCAAACTTCGCTTTGACCAGCTTGACTTCGCTGTGTCAGTCGTTACAAGGCGAAATCGGTGTCGCTTTTTGTACACAATCACGGATGATTGGTGAAGAACTTGAGGAACATCTATTCATAGATAATAATTAAGTGTTATGTGTCTGAGAGTTCTACAAGTGGGAGAGACTAGATCAGACCTACGTGTGCTACTAAACTTCTATAGTCAGGTGTGTCTACCGGAAATTGAAAAAAACAAACAAAAATAAAACACCCCAAACATTTATTTAATATAATAGGTCTATAGAGCTTTTTACTAATGTTTGGTTCATATATATACTCTTCAAGAAAAGAAACGTAACATTGATTTTCAAAGTTTAATTTATAAAATGGTAGACATGATAAAAGCAACCAAAGATAAAGACGCCATGGAAAGGGGATTACTTTGTACATATGTCCGAAACAGTATCTCTGGGAATCCACCTGAAACATGTACACAGGCATATGTGTGGCATAGGGGTGGGCAAAATGTCAGTATCAGTTATGACCACCACGATCCCTGGTGACAGCTTGACAATGGCGACGCATGGAAGCAATCAAACGTTGCACAACACGTTGTGGGATGTTCTGCCACTAATGCTGCAGTGCCATAAGAAGTTGCGGAAGTGTCTGGGGTGGTGGATTCCTCCAGCGCACACGCTGATCCAGTGCATCCCATAGATGTTCTTTTGAGTTTAAAGCTGGTGAACGGGCAGGCCAAGATAATGTCTGGACGTTGTGGCGTTGCAGAAACTCCTGACTAACACGTGCAACATGTGGTCTGGCATTGTCATGCTGAAACGTTGATTTTCATGTGCGGAATGACGTGATGCACCTGCCATATGCACAAGAGCCGTCCTACCACCATGATGGATTCCTGCCCACACCATGACACTGCCACCACCAAAACGGTCGACTTGTTGCACGCAGTTTGGAGCACAACGTTCCGCTTGACGTCTATAGGCACGTGTGCGTCCATCAGCACGTGACAGGAGAAAACGAGACTCATCTGAGAATAAAACAGTCCTCTATCTGGTACGTGTCCATCTCACCCTCTGCTGGCACCACTGCAAACGCTCCACTAATTGACGTGGGGTCAAAACGTTACGTCGCACTGGTCTTCTAGGGAAAATTCCTGCCTCCCTCAGCCGATTACGAACTGTCTGGTCAGTAATTCTGCATAGTCCAGGGACTTGTGTCGCTGTGGTTGTTGCTGTTGTGGTTCGATTTCGAAGATGACACACCCGAATGTATCGATCTTGAGCGGCGGTTATTACTCTGGGACGACCTGACCTTGGCCTGTCATTAACACCTTGAGTGGTGTTGTACCATGCCCATAAAGCAGAGATGGTCAGTCTGGAGACGCCAAAGTGCCTTGCCACAGCTTGTTGAGTTGCCCCTGCTTGCAATCTCCCAAGGGCATTATTGCGTTGAGCTGACGTCAATCTTGGCATTATTGTGTTACCTACAGTGTCGTTATGCGGTCTGTTTGAATCACTGCTGATGTGGTCTTTTATTCCCCACCAACGGAGGGTTCGGCGTGCAAAGTTACAGAACTTCATGATGCACGTGCTTCTCTGAGGATTGCGCTTTTGCGTTTCAGTACAAACGTTGATTATGGCTACGTGTATGCGAATCGAACGTGTTTTATAGTGTTTTTGCATCACCATTCGCTCACTTACTTGATTTTCTTTACGATGTGGTCAGTACTGTGGTCATTTTTTTTTTTTGAAGAGTATATATTTGTTATAAAATGTGTAGAAAAATACGTGACCTCAAATTAGACTAAATACATTATGCTTTTACACGTTACACTCAATAGCTTGGCAACATTGTGAGGTATTTTAGAAGTTGTTAATGTAAACGCCGATCCGCATCATTTATGACGAATATTAGTCCTGTTGCCATGATGCTGAAATATGTATAGGAAAAACGGGTACACCCGTCAAGCTGCTATGCACATTCATTGTAACCGAGGTTGATGTGATGTATATGATGTGACTCACCCCTCGTTAAACACAAATTCTACAGCTCGATGGTTAAACTGTAAGACACGCAACAGACTTGTTTAAAGAACTACTTTAATAGACCAATTTTCTGTGTCTTGACATCTATCTACTAGTCACTAAGACTTTTGCTGATTCGGCAGACCAGTATGGGTCGGGGGGTGGGGGGGGGGGGGGTTGTGCTCCACCCCCACCTTCCCACTCAAGGACGAGAAGGTACGGAGTTTATTTGTCCTTCTCTATATAAATAAAGATTAAATAAAATATGGCTCTCACCCATCACCACCACGAGAGACTGTGACCCACATTAGAGATTGTAAAACACATCCTATTCCAGATATCCTTCCTGTTCGGATCCCATGCTGAATGAAAATGATAGCACAGGTTTATGTTGTTCTCAAGTTTGTTACATGAGATATTATTTTCCATCACTTGTCGCCTTCATATTGGAGGCCAATGCCGAAAACCTTAACCCGCACCCGCAGGTTGGCCGCCTTTCATTATGTGCATGGGTTATAGACGTGCTACGAAAACCACTGGGTTTGAAATAGGTTACCTGGTGAATGTAAACGAGCACACTCACAAACAATACATTGACCTCAGTTTTGGTGGGTCACAGGATCGCTCGTTCTCTATGGATTAGAGTCTCCCCCCCCCCCCCCCCCCCCCCATATAATTGACCCACGAAGGGTAGCCTACATCAAAGGTCGCGGTATATACTATCCGGATTATGGAAACTTGCACATAAGATATGGTGACCGGGGGGGGGGGGGGGGGGGGGGGGGGGGGGGGGGGGGGGGGGGGGATCGGTCGATCCTGCCCGCGAAAAAGAGGGTTCCATATAAGGTATTTTATAAAGATGAAGCTATTACGAATAGCACTATTCTGTCATGACATATAATATGTGCAAGTAACATTAATAGGGTCAATCCATCTCAAATCAGCAAATATGTGGGTCGCCCACGCACTTCGGACTCGGATTCACTTCAAATTTTTGCCAAATATTCCTCAGTGATCCATAAGCATACATCCGAAAATTGGTCTCTGTATTGTAAGTATTGTTTGAGAAATTGTCATTTTACTAACCGTGGTTTTTGTTAAATTTAGTTCGAAAATGGACACCATCATTTCCGTGATATATATTTCAAGTCCCATTAAGTCAGAAAATAATGTACATAGAAACTTGATATTTTCTTATGAGTACTAAGAAGATTATGAAATTCAGATATAGAATATAGTAGACGTGGTTTTCAGTAGTTAAACTGAATACTTAGTGACAAGTAAAGAATCTTTCAAATGCCATTTTATCTTACGAGCAGCCATTTTGAATCCCCAAAACACTGTCTTACATGCAATATTACACACCTTTAACTTTTTTCCTTGTTAAGTCCACTCCAATGACCTTTGAGTGCTAAATTCTTGCATAATTAAAAAAAAAAAAAAAATCCCAAGAAAAGACTTCTATATGGATAATGAAATTTGGTACACATAAACTACATACAATTAGCTATAAAATAACACAATTTTGGGATTTCATTGAAAAGGCTTCCAAACCGATTTTTTTCCGATTTCAGAAGGATGCCGTTCGTTAATTATATTTTATCACATAGTTGTATTGATTAAGATTTCTTACACACCCGTTGGTGAGAACATCATTCGTTATATGTTTGATAACACATATAGTATCAAGACACATACACGTGTGCGACAACTTTTAAAGACATACGACTATCTAGTCCTAGGTGGTGACCAAATCACCGGAATTACCAAAACACTAGAAGAAGAAACATATTATAGAACTAATCCTAGAGTTTTTTAAGATGAAAGGTATACTGTCTTTGTGTAATGCACCATTATTGAAAAACATTGCTTTGTTTACTTTTAAAAATATAATCTGGTGAACTTGTGAATTGATGGTTTTCGTTTTTCCTTCACACTTGTTAGTTATTTTGATGACGTAGCCTACCCGGTAGCTATTCTATGTTGTTACGTGTTCTTGTCATGTATACAACATGGTCCTCCCTTTTCCCCCAATTGTATGTGTGTGTGTGTGTGTGTGTGTGTGTGTCTGATCCCCCGTTTCATTGGTTTATGCCTTCCAGCTTCAGTCAGGGTTAGAGATTACTGTATATAATAGATTGTCGAGTTTCGATAACCAGACAGTCACCAACTACGGTGTCTTAATACTACGTACGTACAGACCTTTAGTTTGATCCGTTTTGAGTTTACTTATACATTAAACTAACATTTTAATGACTAGTACACAATTATATAAGCTACAATATAAAGAAATAGCTCAACTTCCCTATCCGAAATCAGCCGACTGTATTTCGGTTAGGGACGGGACGTAGCCCAGTGGTAAGCGCTCGCTTGATGCACGGTCGGTGTAGGATCGATCCCCGTCGGTAGGCCAATTTGGGCTATTTCTCGTTCCAGCTAGTGTAGACTACCACGACTGGCATATCAAAAGCCGTGGTGTGTGCTATCTTGTCTGTGGGATGATGCATATGTAAGATCCCTTAAATTGCTGATAATGGAAAAATGTAGCGGTTTTTCCTCTCTAAGACTATATGCCAGGGCCGTACTCTAATCAAAATCCATAGGAGTGGGGGGGGGGGGGGGGGGGGGGGCACTACTTTTTATAAACAAATGAAACACTATACAAATTAAACCCTGAGATGTGTATGCTATTTTTTGGAGTAAAAACAAGTGAGATTCTCGTGGGGGGGGGGGGGGGGGAGTACCTGTTCGGCCTGCCCCCCTCTCCGTGAGGGTGCGGCCCTGTATGCCAAAAATTTTTTGTTTGACATCCAATAGCCAATTAATAAATCAATGTGCTCTAGTGGTGTCGTAAAACAAAACAACCTTTTTTTTTCTTCTTTTTGTGTGTGTGTGGGGTGGGGGAGGGAGGGACGTAGCCCAGTGGTAAAGCGTTCGCTTGATGTGCGGTCGGTCACCGTCGGATCCAGTGGGCTATTCTCGTTCCAGCCAGTGCTCCACAACTGATGCAACAAAGGCCGTGGTATGTACTACCCTGTCTGTGGGGTGGTGCATATAAAAGACCCCTTGCTACTAATCGAAAAAGAGTAGCCTATGAAGTGGCGACAACAGGTTTCCTCTCTCAATATCTGTGTGGTCCTTAACCATATGCCTGACGCCATATAACCGTAAATAAAATGTGTTGAGTGCGTCGTTAGATAAAATATTTCTTTCTTTCTTCTTTTTTTTTTGTATTTCGGTTAGCGGTGTCGGATTTACATAGGTAGCCTATAGTCAAAGACATGTATTTGTAGGCCCTAAATTTAATATTATTATATACTGTAAGTTAACTCCAAGATAATAATACTGAAGATCTGTGCCATCAGATTTAAGAATTTATATTTGTATTTTCTATACGTGCAGTTTTTAACGGCATATAGGCCTAGCCTTACGTGAAACCTTGTGAAGCCAACCCATTCTGTGTGGACACGAAGCGTAGAACCGAGGGTAACAAAATACTGATTGGTTGGTTTACTTCTCTGTCTCCTAACTGGTTAAAGGTCATACTGTTTATCATGGTGGGAAGCTGACATGAGCGGAAAACTGTGAAGCAAAAACACATCAAAATCACCGAACATGGGAAACTCAGGTATAGAGAACGCAATTAATGCTTTGTTACCCTTTCAAAATAAAATCAGAAATGATTTTGAATGGGAATATTGGGTGACAGACCTACATAAAACGAATATGGACATATCGTAGGGCCCTACCCACGTCGGCGGGAGAGTCGCATGCAAAGCCTAAACTTGGTAAGTAAACGGACGCCGTGTTATTTTCGGTATTTCAGTCTGTATTACTACTAACTGTGTGGTTTGTATGCTTGTGTGAATACGTTTGTTACTGAAATCTTTCCCAATTGAAAAGAACACTGGACAAGATTGAAGATGTATCGCCATGGTCCCTAACTGCGTTATGCTTTAAATTTCGTTACGTTTGTTTACGTAGGCCTTTACAGTTGGCGCATTCAACGTTACATCCAGTTTGTTGTCGTTCATTTGTGAGGTTTTCCTAAACAATTCATTAGCATTTTCATTAACAATAAAGTTCTAACGACAAAAATTAGAATACCATACAACTTTGTGGGAAAAAAATCTACATTTCCCAGTTAGGCCTAGTCAACAGTATCCTCGCGGTATGGGTTTTGAAGTGGATAAGCAACCAGCTCATGTACTATGATGTAGTGCAGAAATAAAGATGTTGTTCTTGTTACTATTGACAGTGCTTAGTCTGACGCAATATAACCATAAATAAAATGTGTTGAGTGCATTGTTAAATAAAACATTTCTTTCATTCTTTCTTTGTTACTATTGACAGAGACATGACCTAATATATACTCTTCAAAAGAAGAAACGCAAAACCACATTGTCGTAACATTTGGAGAATTGATTTAATTATTGAATGGTGAGTCCGATAATTACCAAATGTTGCAGGATTGTTCACAATTCACTCTAGTCCATTGTGAGTAAGTGATAGGACACACCACCAAGGTCAAGGTCATCTGGAGTCAATACCGGGTGTGGCCTCCGCGTGTGTTGACAACTGCCTGGCACCGCCTGCCCATTGAAGCAACCAGAGTACGGATGACGTCCCGGGGGATGGTGGCCCACTCGGCCTGCAAGGCTGCTGCCAGCTCGGGCAGGGTCTGGGGCTGTCGTTGTCGCTGTCGGAGGCGTCGGTCCAACTCGTCCCATAGATGCTCAATTGGGTTCAAATCCGGTGATATCGATGGCCAAGGAAGGACATTAATGTTGTTGTTCTGTAGGAAAGCCGTTGTGAGACGTGCTGTGTGAGGTCTGGCGTTGTCATGTTGGAACACTGCGTTGGCGTTGGCCATAACTGGAACGATGTGTGGCCGGAGGATCTGGTCAATGTAGCCCTGTGCATTCAGGTTGCCCTGCACGTGGACCAGGTCAGTTCTGCCAGTGTGTGAGATGGCTGCCCACACCATGACACTACCCCCGCCGAATCTGTCCACTTCCTGCACGCAGTTTGCCGCATAACGTTCACCACAACGCCTATACACGCGACATCTTCCATCATGACGTCGGAGCAGAAATCGGGACTCGTCACTGAACCACACCTGTCTCCATCGCAGTTGAGGCCATTGTCGATGAATCTGGCACCACTGCAGTCGGAGTCGACGGTGTTGTGGTGTTAAGATGACACCTCGAACTGGACGTCTGGCACGAATTCCTACCTTACGTAGGCGGTTCCGTACGGTCTGGTCGGATATCCTGCGCAAACCTGGTATTGCTGCGGCTGTGGAGGTGGCAGTAGTCAATCGTTCCCGAAGGTGGCGTACCCGGATGTAGCGGTCCTGCCCGGGGGTAGTGACCCGTGGTCGACCGGATCTAGGGAGGTCACGTGTTGATCCATGTTGCTGGTAACGGTCCCACAGTCTGGAGATGGTGCTTGGGGACACATGGAATGCCCTGGCAACGGCCGTTCTGGATTCGCCTGCGTCTAGTCGGCCGATGGCATTGTTTCTCTGCGGTTCACTGAGACGTGGCATGTCCTGGATTGTCAACTGTCGGCCAGATACAGAGGCCAGGCAAGCGAACACCCTGCACTTTTATACTGTCGGTGTTCATGTTGCACGTGCAGACAACGCACGTGCAGTGGTGACATGGTTTGCACGTGGCTGCGTTTTTGCGAATATTCACATTTTGGAACTTTATTGTACAGTAGCTGCGTTTTATCGAATGTAACCGTGGGAATGTGTTTGGGACATGCAATGACCTTATATTCACAAAGCATGAACTGGTAGGAAACATAAAATCGGAGTTATAACCCATTTGTACCCTTTTGCGTTTCTTTTTTTGAAGAGTATATGTGTATGTGTGTGTGTATATATATATATATATATATATATATATATATATATATATATACAGTTGAACCTGGTCTAATGGTCACCTGTACATAACGGTCACCTGCCTATAGAGTCCACTATAAATGCCCCCAATGCATTTCCTTCCTTATTTGACCTGTACATAACGGTCACCTGTCCTTAACGGCCAGCGGTCACTATTTTTCACCCAAAATCACAGGTTGAACCTGCTATAACGGTCACAAGATGACCCTGGTTAAATGTCTTTACTTTTTCAATCATCTTAAAAACTATAAATTAAATATCATTTAATATGTTTATATGGCCATGTCTGTAGCTTTGGGTTTATTTTCCGTCAAAGTAAAGTTCCATTGTAATTCTGTGATCGTAATTTAAAAACAAACGGGCACTCAATAACTTCCGTGACACGCAGTTACTGGTGTTGTAATTCGATTGGTTCTCAGCATCCTCACTGAACAGTAGACGACTTCCCATTGGCTGTACATAATGTTTTCTGTATGTATGGTCACTATTGAGTCTCAAAAAACAAAACAAATGAGGTGTATGTTAGGAGAAGAAGAAAAAAAACTGTTTTATTTAACGACGCACTCAACACATTTTATTTACGGTTATATGGCGTCAGACATGGTTAAGGACCACACAGAATTTGAGAGGAAACCCGCTGTCGCCGCTACATGGGCTACTGTTTCCAATTAGCAGCAAGGGATCTTTATTTGAGCTTCCCACAGGCAGGATAGCACAAACCATGCCCTTTGTTGAACCAGTTATGGATCACTGGTCGGTGCAAGTGGTTTACACCTACCCAATGAGCCTTGCGGAGCACTCACTCAGGGTTTGGAGTCGGTATCTGGATTAAAAATCCCATGCCTTGACTGGGATCCGAACCCATTACCTACCAGCCTATAGACCGATGGCCTAACCACAACACCACCGAGGACGGTATTGTTATGTTAGGTGTCTGATTGTTTCTATCCAGACATGATTGGTAAATAAACATGAACTGCTGAAGGCGGTGGTCATTAAAGATGCCCTGTTTTAGGATTATTTAATGACTCATGATCTTAGTCAGCTGTAATCAATGGTCATACTCCACTGAAGGCTTAGCAGTGACATGAAACAAACAAATGAGTTACACATGCTGTCACGGGGATCCTATAATACCCGTAACTGAATAAAACACGATTATCCAAATATCTCTCCTAACTGTATATCTATTAGATCTCTCTGTATCGGGCAGTTCAAAACCCGAGTGGCTCGTCTCTAGGTATAAACAGAGATAAGATCTTATATAAGGTATATATAATATAGCACGTTTAGTTCACTAGAAAACACAACAAAACACAATACACTTTGGAATCTGTATTAACCTTACGCTGACAAATATGTTTGCCGCAGTTAATTACTTACAACAACAATAATAATAACAACCCAGAACTAATCGCTTAATTAGTTAATCACTAGGTGTCTAGTTTACACAATATTCTAATCACTTCACCGTGATACAACACACACACGTGTGATAATTGAGAAACGCTGCCAGGGGAACTTAATTAATAAAGGAATTACAACTCTATTCCTAACTGGTTAATTTTTAATTAACCCTTAACTACTCATTCAGTAACCTTGTAATACAGACTTAATACTGGTACCTATCACCATAAAGACAATAACCTACAGTTTACCTAGGTCCTCTAGGATGACTGGTTAAGCTTTAATAATTTTAGACAGTGAAGCCTACAATTTACTTCGTCAGTTTACCGGAAACACTGTCTAAATAATATTGTATAATACAGTATTAAAATATTTAAAGTCACATCAATCACATCAAGGTTATACAGAGCAGAAAATATATAATTACCAAGTCCAGTCGGACTAACGTTCCCCGGAGCCGTCCAATATGTTTCTCCCCTATATATCTAAAATCCTAGCTATTTATTATAAAACCCGAATATCACCTGGGGGTACAGGGCGGTACCGAATACCTACAAGTGATATTTCCACAGCGACCAAGACAGCAATATTTTTCTTAGATGGTCAGACTTACTGTCGCCTAGTTCGCCAAAAATCACAGTCGTAAAACCGCACTATCGTAGGTATTACGTAACTACTGGCCACATGGCCTCCGCACCTGGTCTGGGTGTGTATTAGAGGGTACGGTCGCGCGGAGGTATTACGTAACAAGGTGCCCACCTAGTCTAAGTGCATATTGGGACTGCACACGGCCCACTAAAACAATTAATATCGCCACAGGCGAAAAGAAATTAAGAGCATGTTCCGTCTCACATGCCTTCAATTAAACAAAATATCTTCTGCAAGTCAATGTCAGTTTTAACCCTTTGCTTAAACCCTTTTAACTTCTTTGTAAATAAAATTTATTTAACCATCAATTAAGTATTTTAGCTAATCATCTGTATAAACGTTTTTAAGTTTTAAACCTTTTTTTTTTTTTTTTTTAAACACTTCCTCACCCCTCTTGTTCTGAGTACAGTGTCTGGCTCTAGTCAGAAATCGTGCTTGAAACAAGCGTCCTTGAACATTAAATTGATATAAGCACGTTAATTCCTGACATCTGACCTGACAGTCATTTGTGGGCATACATACATACATACAATGTCAGTGTTTGAGAAATGTATTAACGAATACGTTTGCATGCAAAATGCCACCGAAAAATCGTACTGCTTTGATGTTAGAATAGAGAATCGACGTTATTAACAAATCTGAGAAAAGCAATTTAAGTGCGCGAAAGATCACCGATCATTTTGGTGTAGGGCGTTCTCAGATTAATTCTATTTTAAAAAAGAAAGCTGATGTTCTGGCCGATTTTGACAATAATGTTTCAGCCAAAAGAAAAAAGCAGAAGAAAGCAACAGGCAATGATATCATAAACAAGCTAGTGTGGGAATGGTTTAAAAATGCGACAGTTGTGATATGTATTAATATATGGGTTCTAATTTTGAACCTGTGTATAAGGGTCACCTGTCTATAACGGCCACTTTTGTCAGGTACCTTGGGTGGCTGTTATATACAGGTTTGACTATATATATATAGATAGATAGATATATATAGATAGATAGATATATATATATATATATATATATTATAGTCATACCTTGTTACAACGACTGTCGTTACTATAACATTAAAAACCAGTCGGCCACAAATTGTCGGGAACGAACGTACATCAATCTTATTCTGTTCATTACACCAGAATTCACACCTTCTAACACCGAGAGCAAATTGGGAACAAACATGCACCTAACGTCTAAAAACACCTCTTTACAATGACATTACATAATCACAGATGCTGTAGTACATTGGCAGTACACAGCCATTTGGCATCCTTGATCTCGTCGCAAGCCGACAGTCACATGATATCTGAGTTACCGATGCTAACTCTATAGACGTGTATTGCTTTTGAACATAAACCTTTCGTCATTCAATTAAAGGATTAACTTTAAAAAATCAAGTCTACCCTTACGGAAATAACTTATACAAACTTATACTGTAAGTGGAATATACTTTACTTATACACCATTTATAAGTGGCCTATAAGTTACCCATATATTGGTATAAGTGAAGTATCAGTGTGTATAAGTATAAGTGAAAAGAATGGTTAACTGATACATCACATATATTTCACCTATAAGTGGTTTATCAGTGGTATAAGTGAACTGGAATTAAGACATTTTTGTGTTTGTTTCTATAAATGAAATATAAGTGAACTATTAGTTTGGAGATAGTCCTTTTGCAAAGGAAATGATGTGTTCTAAATGAATGGGGAAAAAACTAAGTCCAAAACATTTTCATGGTTATTATTTAAAAATTCATAACTTCTCACAGGATTTATCAAATTCATTGGGAACAGTGGCTAAACAACCAAACATACATGTAACAGAATTTGATAGTATTTCCAATAATAATTTTAAAAAATTATTAATATTAATATTAATACACATGGTGCTATATGATTATATTTATCCTATGCTACCTCCTCACTTAAATAGACCCTCCAGACTCACCACCTGTCACAATAAATATCTGTAAAATTGTAGCTGCAGGGCAGGAGTGTGTGTGTGTGTGTGTGTGTGTGTATGTGTGGAGGTGAGCTCCATTTCAATGTTTATTACAGTATGGATTTATTTTATCTATTAATGGTAATTTGTATTTACATATAAAAAAAGTTAATTAACTTTAAAAAAAAATAAGAAAAAAAAAATCAAGAAAAAAACCCCCACAAGAAAAACAAAGACAACAACAATGACATCAGGAATTCAGATAGAAAAAGGGATTATTATGAGAGGTGCAAAATCCTGAGATTAATAGCCTTGCCATCTTAGGCAGTATGGTGCAACTTCAAAAGGACTTAATTCAGACACCACTGTGTGGGTCTCCAGCCAGTAGGAGGAAACCAAAGAAGAAAACCAAAATGGCGGCACCTGGACATTTTCTTTGTGCACATGTGTTTAGTTAAGACTATACCCCATGTCCGTGGAACAAGTCTATCATACAGGAAAACTAATTTGGTAAGTATCTGACTACATGTAGCACCTATTTCTTTTTTTTAACAGTTCATGTTTTTCATTTAAAAACCATGCATTACAATCATTGTTGGATTTTCAAATAGACAAAATGGCGTCAATTCCTTTGTCTGATAAATTCTCTTTATTTATGTTAATGCATGTGCATAGACATTTCATTTAGTGAATACAACTATACTAAAAGTTTAAACTAGTGCTGATTATAGTTATTTTGTCACATAAAGGTTTGGTGGTGGTGTTTATGTAACAGGGTTCAAAGGACGAAAACAACACGTCACGACGTTTGGAAATGATTTACTTCATAAACAGTTCATTATGACATTGCAAACAACGCCCTGCAAGAATAAAATATACAATATATAACAGGCATTCATTATAAATAATCACATGTATGCGTCATAAAAATCATCGTCATAAAAATAGTTCGATCATACATGTCAATCACAACATCATAAAAATATGTCCATCACAGGTCATCAATATTAAAAAAATATATATTAACATTTCAATTCGTATCCCATTAATGTCACGGTTATAAGTAACATCTACTAAAATATAGTATCTTCCTAATCAAACAATCTGTTTGATTAAACTAAACCTGAATAACCTTTTGGTCCACACCTACATGTATATGATAGATATCGGGATAATCAATTCCAAGGGGAGGTAATTACAATAATAACAAATGGTTGAGATTTAGTGAATACATTAACCTAATTGACTTAAAATAAATTACTGTGTAATGTTGTCAGAATAAAAAAATACTTTACTATATTAAATATTACAATTATGTTATAATGAGGTTTAGATTAATAATTAATTGAAATAACTGCTTGATTACTAACTAACTGTCAAACCCTGTATGTGGTACACGAGCGTAAACAATGCCGGTGGTCAACAAGACAGTGTGTGAAAACCTGGGGAATAAATTATAAACTATTAAGCATCATAAACTACAGATGCTTACAAACCTGCAACAAAATAAAACATTGGCACAGCATACACTCATAAATCATACACGCATATCTTCGTACAATTATGATAGTGGAAATATTAAAATAAGTTGATGTTTAAAATACAAACATATCTTTACGCTGAAGAATTAAGTGTTATTGATATAATATATTTATATGATTCCTTTTTAGAAATAATTTAAAACATTTAGTAGTTTGTTATACTTAGTCGTAGAACTCCTAGAACTTGCACAATTAGTTATATTATTATCAAAACAATGTAATCATTTATCTGCATTAATTCGCTAGTATGTGAGCAATATATTTATATATATTATTAATAATGTTTAACTAAAAGAAAGAAATTAATTTGTACCTATAATGTATTCTGATCTGTCGCCTGTCAAAACCCGTCAAACATGTCTGCTGTTCATGTAGTGCGTGCACGTGAAAAGCATGCAGTGCTATTAGCCAATCAGATAAAGGGTACCTGACTGAGAAAACTAATAGAATAAATACTATTTGGCAGACAACAATATCTGACAAATACCTGCGAAATATTAAAATAACAAATTACATATTTACACAATATTAAAACATCATCTGCCACATTTACATTTAAATATTATAAGTACTTAGTAGTAATTAATTAAAATATACTTGTAGTTTCCCTCTGTTACCAACAAACATGATTTTTCTTTCTTTTTTATGTCAAGGCAAATTTTAAAGTTTTTAAATCCATATGATCAATTAATAGCTTGGAAGTATTAATAAGTTATAATTTTTAATTATATAATTTTGATCATTGTGACCTGTCCCTCCATTTCCGGTAATGGAGGAACATTTGTGCCATTGTACATTGAAACAGTTTATGTGATAAAACCAACTTGAAAAGCATCATATATATATATACTGAACAAAATAAGAAACTTCCACTAACTTTGCTTGAAGTTGAACATAACTTGATGAAAACAAACCGGGGGAATAATTGTTATATATGCATTTAAAGAGTGTTCCATGATGCATCATTTGGTGCAAAAATCATGGCCATAGGTTAACAGAAACTGGGAGAAATTTTGACTTAATAACGGGTATGACCACCTCATGAATTGACCACTGCAGTGCATCGCAGGCGCATAGAATTGACTATTAAAGTGTTGATTTCTGCCTGTGGAATATTGTCCCATTCCTGAATGAGCGCTTGACGAAGTTCGTTGACGTTAGCGGGTGGGTTGGGACGACGCCTCAATCGTTTGTCCAGACTATACCAGACATGCCCAATGGGGTTGAGATCAGGACTTTTAGCGGGCCAGTCATCAATGAAATCAATGTTATTTGTCCTAAGAAAATTTACAGTGTCTCTAGCTGTATGAGAGGTGGCATTATCATGCTGAAAAATCGAGATGTTTGCGTTGTTATGGAACAGAGGAATGACGTGATGAGCGAGAATGTCATCGCGGTAACATTGAACATTTAAATTGCCATCAATGACTAGTGGTGAATGATAACCATGGGCAATGGCTGCCCAGACCATGACACAACCCCCACCCCCGAAACGATCTCGTTCAAGAACACAACAGTCAGCATAACGTTCATTTCTCCTACGGTAGACGCGCACCCTGCCATCACCACGTTGTAAAGAAAATCTGGATTCATCCGAAAAAAGAACGGTATTCCAGCGTCGCCGTATCCAACGAGTGTGTATACGTGCCCAATTAAGACGATGACGTTGCGTTAAAACACATCCGACGTAAGGATGTCGTGCATGTAAACCGTTCTCTCACAGACGATTACGAACAGTTTTCACACTGATTCGGTTATTATGAAGCCCAGGCGTGTTAGCAGCAGTAGCAGTGGCAGTTTGGAATTGATTGCGCAGATGCGTGTTCATGATATAGCGGTCTTGACCATGTGTTGTAATACGCGGACGTCCATGACGTGGCAAGTCGTTGGTGTTTCCTGCCGTTCGAAATCTTAAGCGAAGATTTCGTATCGCTCGACTAGAACTCCCAACATGCCTTGCAACGTCTTCTGTCGACATGCCAGCATCAAGCATGCCAATCGCCCGTTCGCGTAAATTATTGGGTATTCTTAGCATACTAAAAATGCTACAATGTAAAAAACGTTAATTTTTTTACAAATTTTGAAGCGTTTTCGTTCACTTGACAACAATGTCAGTAAGACAAGTAAAACAAATTGACCGAATACTACACGGGACATGTCGAACCATGCATGCACGTGCAAATTGAATTTCGCGTTGTCGACGATTAACAGTGCAAAAATAATCGATAAAATTTATGAATCCTGATAATACAGCTCAAGGCTAATACTACCTATATAATTTCATTACACAATGAATTCTTTAACACAACAAATACTATATGTACAAATCGGAAGTTTCTTTGTTTGTTCAGTATATATAACATCCTGGGTCAAGACAAATGCATGACCATATAGGTATTCTGACTTTAGAACAGTTTAATTAAATGATATTAACATGCAATGCTTGGGCTTAATAAATTAATATGTGTATTAAGCAAACATAAAAACTAACAAATATTTTTCATGTTACTGTTTAAAATGTCAGTCATTACAACTGCCCCCATTTCCCTTGGGCTTTTAATTAGCACTGTGTGAAGTAAATTAATTACTCCCAGTCTGCCAGAAGTAGAGATACACCTCCTTTTGATAAGACAGGTACAAAGTGATCAGGTGACAACTCCCATTCTCCTATAGACATTTTATTGCCCAAATTAGAAGAGCTATGTAATCCCTTTGTAAGGTGATATCTAAAGACTTCCAGTTCTTCCAGTGTTTGTGAATTGCAGAAGTTGATGAACATTACATAAATTATTTTAGTTCATTTAATCAAAATACATATATATATATATATATATATATATATATATATATATATATATATATATATGATGCTTTTCAAGTTGGTTTTATCACATAAACTGTTTCAATGTACAATGGCACAAATGTTCCTCCATTACCGGAAATGGAGGGACAGGTCACAATAATCAAAATTATATAATTAAAAATTATAACTTATTAATACTTCCAAGCTAATAATTGATCATATGGATTTAAAAACTTTAAAATTTGCCTTGACATAAAAAAGAAAGAAAAATCATGTTTGTTGGTAACAGAGGGAAACCACAAGTATATTTTAATTAATTACTACTAATTACTTTATGTGACAAAATAACTATAATCAGCACTAGTTTGAACTTTTAGTATAGTTGTATTCACTAAATGAAATGTCTATGCACATGCATTAACATAAATAAAGAGAATTTATCAGATAAAGGAATGACGCCATTTTGTCTATTTGAAAATCCAACAATGATTGTAATGCATGGTTTTTAAATGAAAAACATGAACTGTTAAAATAAAAAAATAGTTGCTACATGTAGTCAGATACTTACCAAATTAGTTTTCCTGTATGATAGACTTGTTCCACGGACATGAGGTATAGTCTTAACTAAACACATGTGCACAAAGAAAATGTCCAGGTACTGCCATTTTGGTTTTCTTCTTTGGTTTCCTCCTACTGGCTGGAGACCCACACAGTGGTGTCTGAATTAAGTCCTTTTGAAGTTGCACCATACTGCCTAAGATGGCAAGGCTATTAATCTCAGGATTTTGCACCTCTCATAATAATCCCTTTTTCTATCTGAATTCCTGATGTCATTGTTGTTGTCTTTGTTTTTCTTGTGGGGGTTTTTTTCTTGATTTTTTTTTTCTTATTTTTTTTTAAAGTTAATTAACTTTTTTTATATGTAAATACAAATTACCATTAATAGATAAAATAAATCCATACTGTAATAAACATTGAAATGGAGCTCACCTCCACACACACACACACACACACACACACACACATACACACACTCCTGCCCTGCAGCTACAATTTTACAGATATTTATTGTGACAGGTGGTGAGTCTGGAGGGTCTATTTAAGTGAGGAGGTAGCATAGGATAAATATAATCATATAGCACCATGTGTATTAATATTAATATTAATAATTTTTTAAAATTATTATTGGAAATACTATCAAATTCTGTTACATGTATGTTTGGTTGTTTAGCCACTGTTCCCAATGAATTTGATAAATCCTGTGAGAAGTTATGAATTTTTAAATAATAACCATGAAAATGTTTTGGACTTAGTTTTTTCCCCATTCATTTAGAACACATCATTTCCTTTGCAAAAGGACTATCTCCAAACTAATAGTTCACTTATATTTCACTTATAGAAACAAACAAAAAATGTCTTAATTCCAGTTCACTTATACCACTGATAAACCACTTATAGGTGAAATATATGTGGAGTATCAGTGATGTATCAGTTAACCATTCTTTTCACTTATACTTACCGTATACACACTGATACTTCACTTATACCAATATATGGGTAACTTATAGGCCACTTATAAATGGCGTATAAGTAAAGTATATTCCACTTATAAGTTTGTATAAGTTATTTCCGTAAGGGTTGGTATGTGTTATCCTGTCTGTAGGATAGTGCATATAAATGATCACTTGCTACTATTGACGCCCAATAGCCGATGATTAATAAATCGATATAATGACAATTTCGATATAACGACAAAGTGACCCAGGGACGAATGTGATCGTTGTAACGAGGTCTGACTATATATCATTAAAATTTAAACATTAAATTCAATATAAATTGCGATATTGCAGAAAGTACTCATCAAATGTGAGTAAAAATTCTAACGGACAAGTTACAAAATGCAACTACCAGTCCAACGGGCGATCTGTCTTTTTCTGACTTGCTGTAATTTTATTTTAATTTTTTTTAATTTATTGTCCCCAGAAACAAGAGCAATGTCAAAAAAAAGAAAGAAATATCTTATTTAAAAAATGCACTCAACACATTTTATTTACGGTTATATGGCGTCAGACATATGGTGAAGGACCACACAGATATTGAGAGAGGAAACCCGCTGTCGCCACTTCATGGGCTACTCTTTTCGATCATCAGCAAGGAATCTTTTATATGCACCATCCCACAGACAGGGTAGTACATACCACAACCTTTGATATACCAGTTGTGGTGCACTGGCTGGAACGAGAAATAGCCCAATGGGCCCACCAACGGGGATCGATCCCAGATCGACCGCACATCGAGTGAGTGCTTTACCATTGGGCTATGTCCCGCCCCAGAGCAATGTCAAGGTTGGGGGCCTTCAATCATTACTGTACACAATTTTTATGCTGTATACAATTTTTTTTAATTTATTATTTACAATGTACCATATGAAGTATAATTAACTTGTTTTCGTGTAATATAAAAGACTTCTTTGAAAATATATAGATAAATCAAATTCAAACACTTCCCCCACCCAAACCCCCCCACCAATGTTTTTTTTTTTTAGAAGTATTATTAATATTTTTTGCATTGAAACCGCAACACTTACTTGTCTGAACTTTATTGTTAGTGAAAATGTTTTCAAACTGGGAAGAAAAACCTCACAAATGAACGAAAAGCAGACTGTGCAAGAGGAAACAAACCAAACGGAATTTGAAGTCTAACACAGTTAAGTACATATATGTTCACTGTGACCCAAATAGGATTAATGCCTATCAAGCATCAAAATAAGTGGAGAATGGTTGTTCAGGTTGCCAGGAGGTTAAAGTCAAGAAAGTCGAATGGTCGTTCAGGTTACCAGGAGGTTACGGTCAAGAAAGTCGAACAGTACTGCATTCTCCATAAAATCATATTAAACTAAAACTGCACTGTATGGTAAAATGTTTATCAACGATTCAACTGAGTATTATTTAGATAAACACATAAATGTCTAGGCTCACACCAGCCTATCCCAATTCGCTATGGGCTAATGGAAATATCATCTGGCAAACAAAATATTTCTCGTATCACCAAACTGGTGAAAATGAAATCTGACATCAGGGGATTAATAGAATTCTTCATATGTGGTCATGTAGGATAGAAAACGTACATCCGAGGTGGTGGAAATTTTAACCCGGGACGAGGCTTGCCAAGTCCCATGGTCAAAATTTCCACCACCGAAAGTGTACTTTTTCTATTCCACTTGACCGCATATGATGGAGTCTTTTTCTCTCATTCATTCGATAAATAATTATTTTACATGAACAAACAAAGATGGCTGAAAAAGTAACTTCTTTATTTGACCATTTTATGATAAATAAACTACACTATCATATTTGCTGCGGCTGTTTCATGTGTTGAATACAATTTAACACTACAAATTAACAAGATAGCTTTTATAATGAAGGTTATAATAACAAATATCAATCTAAAACTAACCAACTCGCATTAATATGATGTCATGTGTACAATAGATTATTATACGAACTTGTATGTCGTACTGATTTTATGAAACGGGTGTCAGGATTATTGTAATACATGAATTCTGACACGAGTTCAGTAAAATCAGTACGATTCACACACAGGTGTAATATACTGTCAAAGAAGAAACGCATAGGCGAAATATTCATGGAATTATCTCTTTAATACAAAGTGGCATAATTTTGTTATTTATGATCGTATCACAGTCAAATTTGACATAAGTATGTGACAATGTTCTTGCTATAGACTGACGGCAGTGGAGGCATTTTCATCACCAAACAGCGTCGCACGAGGGCGCTGAAATCAGTACCTTGTGTGGCTACCAGCAGCAGCAATCGCTGCGCAACATCTGCTTGGCATAAACTGAAAGAGTCTCTGAATCCAGGCACGTGGAATCCTAGCCCATTCATCCTGCAGTGCTTGTCCTACTGAAAGTTCTCTCTGTCCAAAATGGGAAGCATGTGACGGCGAAGAATTTCATCCCGGTAGCGTACAGCTGTCAGTTTGCCTTGTACGAACACAAGTTAACTTCTGCCTGTGTATGAGATGGCTCCCCACATCATGACACTCCCTCCATCGAATCTGTCAACTTTGGCGACGCAATTGTTGGCAAAACGTTCATTGCGGCGTCTGTAAACACATTGTAGTCCATCACGTCGATGTAGAAGGAAACGTGACTCGTCGCTGAACCATACTAGTCGCCAGTTTCCCAAGTTTCACCCCTGTACATTCGTGCACCAGCGAACATGTAAATGTCGATGTTGACGTCACAGGATGGGGCTAACATACTGTCTTCTAGTATGTATATGTCATGGTACATAATTGATCAAAGAGAACAGTAATATATTAATAGATATACCTCGTAGGCCATATGACAGGCACCACCAAAAATATTTCCAGGTCTTTAAAACCAAATCGGACATACAAGTAACCACATACATGTACATACAGAGAAATATATATACATGTATAATAACAGGATATACACAAAGTGAATGCATTACAACCTTTAATTATTAAAGGTGCTATGTCAAAGTTGCAGTAATGGCAGTTCTCGCCAAAAATATTGATTAATTTTTGCTTTCAAACATATAAAGTTTATACTTTAAGCTATATTCCTATAAAAATTACAACCAAATAATTATTTTTACCAGTAGAAAAAAAAGTATTTTAGGGGGAAATGTTGAGTATATCACGTGCATTAACTATTGACTATTGAGGTCACTGTTTTATCGTACACATTCAGCACACTAAGTTTTTTCCATAATTCTTTGCAGACAGCTGACAATGAAACAGATGTGACCATGCTATATTTAGCCACAAATTATTTGGGAAACCCCTCTTGTCCAATACAAGAATTTTAAACTTATTATTCCTGAGTTAATTATGGAAAGATTATGCGTGTGCTAGATTAATTTGTAGTTATTTATTACAAATAAATGTGAAAATATCAAAATATTGTAGTATCAACTTTGACATAGGACCTTTAATTGTCTTGAGTACCCGGTAAGTGAGTTGTTAATTAAACTAGATAAGCATCTTACAGAGAATGTTGATAAGCCTTATGTAACAGTCGAAGTCTTATGTAACAGTAATCGTCTAATTAAAAATAAAAAAGTGTTGTGGGGAAAAATAGGAGGGCCAAAAAAATGTTCAACCAATTTTTATTGCACTGACTTTCTGTGACACCCACAAATAATTTCTTGGTGGTTTTTTTCAAGCCTAAAAAATGACATTTGTAACTTTCATTTCCTTTTATAAACCAACTTTCAATAATAATATTTAGTATTTGTTGTGATCATTCTGTCCAAAAAATTTCAGATTTGGCTAAAACAAATTTGAACTTTTAGCCAAATATGCTAATCTAAAAAAAAAGCTTGAGTGAGCCCAGCACAATAATAATAATAATAATGGAAATATAAATATGTTTTAACCTATAGTATAGGTTACCAGGAGTGTATATTGTAACACTAGATAATGACATAATGAAAAGTAGGTTAAAAACATGGTCAAAACATTGCAGATTGCACATGTAGGCATCAGCCTTTCACCAACAGTTTTTTTGCTTGATGGTACAAAGTGTGTTGTAAAAGGATTGTACAAAAGTAGGACACCTGCTTCAGAATTGCATGATGCCAGGCTTTTATGACCAATGTTTCTAGACTCCAATAATTGGCACCATTCCCCACCTTTCCTCAAAAGCTATATCGTTTTTTATTCCCAATTTTGGAGTAAAAAATTCACAATCAGTGTAAATAATTCTCATTTTTTATTGTTATATAAAGGCATATTTTGAAAACAATACATAAGACTAGATATTAATTTGAATAAATATAAGTATATGTATAGCATTAGTCTTTTCAATTCAAACAAGGCTGACTAAGATGTTTTTTAAATGAAACTGAAAATTCCCAATTTTTTTTAAAACAACGTTAAAATTCCCAAAAGTCAAAGCCATGGGTGTGCAGTTAAATTTTAGAAATAAACCCTGGGTGCACGTCTGTCCATGCTACTGGAGGTGACTATAGGTTTTGTCACCATCCGTCTGTCCCACTTACCATTTTCTGGACTTTTTTTTTCACAGTACCTCAAAATATTGAGCTGAAATGTTGTGTATAGCTTTATCATGTTACGTTACAGATCAGGTTTGATTTTCATGGGTTTTTGTTTTACAGAGTTATGGCCCTTGAACTTAGGAGATATGAAACTGTGTTGGGTTCAGAGTGGGACATGTATTGCTTCAGCAGTACTCTCAGAGCTCTTGTTTATATTAACACTTGTGATGTTCGACTCCGATAGAGTGTAGGGGCGAGGCGTAGTCCAGTGGTACAGCGTTCGCTTGATGCGCGGTCCATTTGGGATCAATCCCTGTCAGTGGGCCCATTGCGCTATTTCTCGCTCCAGCCAGTGCACCACGACTGGTACATCAAAGGCCGTGGTATGTGCTATCCTGTCTATGGGATGGTGCATATAAAAGATCCCTTGCTGCTAATTGAAAAGAGTAGTCCATAAAGTGGCAACAGCAGGTTTCCTCTCTCAATATCTGTGTGGTCCTTAACCATATGTCTGACACCATATAACCGTAAATAAAATGTGTTGAGTGCATCGTTAAATAAAACATTTCCTTCCTTCCTTCCGATAGAGTGGGTATAAAAGTTTGTTGAAATCTGGTTTGGGATAACATTTTACCAAAATGTAAGCTAAGCATCCTCCACTGAGTCCTGGCATGGTTGAAGGATGACGTGTCCATGCGAGACATCAACAAGTGCGCCATTCCGGCAACCAATGGCTGCAATCTGAGCACTTCTGTGTCACTGGTAGACCAACAGAGCAATTCACCCCGCTCCAGACACATCTAGATCATGTGGCCTGTAACATTACAGGGCTCATCCTGGATCAAAAATACCTATTACAGGGCACAAATGTAATGACGCCACTGATGGCAATTGCTGTCATTGGAATATAAATTGCCATTGTAAAGCTCCTTAATGACGATAAATATATACGTCTACATACTGCATCTATTTGCTGCAAAAGCCACTTTAAAAAAATTTGCCATAGGCAGGCTCAAAATTGCTATTGGTGGGCCGTTTTACCCACAGCATTTTAAAAAACCCACAATTTGTCAGAGCCAAATTCTTATGTTCGAGCCCAGGCTGCTATATAACAAAACAATTTGTCAAATAGGATTTTTACTAGCCATAATAAAAATGTTTTAGCCAAAAATGTTTTTGGCTGTATAGTAAAGAGTATTTAAATATCAACATGAAAGTGTATCTTTTTCAGCAAACTCAAATAAAAACAGCTCATGTTATAATTTCTATATTTAAAATAAGCAAACATCATTACGTTGTATTCTGGATGACATTGTTTCTTGTTAGTGGTCACGAGATCACTAACTGAACATGTGGTAAATATATGTGTGAGGTGACAGATGGATCACATACCCAGACGTTCACTTAGCTTAGCTAAAATATTAGCCAATGGCTCATTTGGCTACCGACAGCGCAAGCCCTGAAAATGTATTGAATTTCTAGGTTATGTATCCCCTGCAATTATGAAAATGTCCATGTCCAAAAACATGCCATTGTAAAAAAAAAAAAACTTGAGTAGTCCAAGGCAAAAAAGTGCCGTGGAGAAGTAAAACCTCGACGACATTGCCGATTGCTGAGGGCAATTGCTGGGGTTGTGGCTTGCATTATTTTAAAGTAAAACCTCGACGACATTGCCGATTGCTGAGGGCAATTGCTGGGGTTGTGGCTTGCATTATTTTAAAGTAAAACCTCGAACGACATTGCCGATTGCTGAGGGCAATTGCTGGGGTTGTGGCTTGCATTATTTTAAAGTAAAACCTCGACGACATTGCCGATTGCTGAGGGCAATTGCTGGGGTTGTGGCTTGCATTATTTTAAAGTAAAACCTCGACGACATTGCCGATTGCTGAGGGCAATTGCTGGGGTTGTCGCTTGCATTATTTTAAAGTAAAACCTCGACGACATTGCCGATTGCTGAGGGCAATTGCTGGGGTTGTGGCTTGCATTATTTTAAAGTAAAACCTCGACGACATTGCCGATTGCTGAGGGCAATTGCTGGGGTTGTAGCTTGCATTATTTTAAAGCTAAAATACCATGATGTGTTTTCAATGTGGGTCAGTATATCGTTTTAGGCATGCAGATTGAGCCTCATTTTGGGGGTTAAGTGGCAACTTCCGTACTACGAGCTAATTTTGGTATTTCTTGATAGTATATGTCCTGACTCTCTTACAGATGAAAATTACCCAGAATTCCTGTGGGGGAAACATTCTCAAATGATGTCATCACAATGGCAACCATTTTCTTCATATATTTCAAATTCCCTATAAAAACATAAAATTTCATCCACATGTTATTCATTGCCTTGATTTTCAACTTTTAATATGAACCACTTGTCCGAGATACATTGTAGTTGTCAGCTTGAATTGCCAAGATAGCTGCTATATGTAAAAAAGCCTATTAGTACCAATATCTCATGACTCGTGTCACCTAGGATAGTAATTGTTTTGTCTAACCTTAGGGGCAAGGAACGCAGTTATATTATTCAAAATATCACCAGATAGATTTTTGTAAAAGGAACGAAATATAGAGAAAACTCTGTTGTGTGTTACCTACTTGCCAACTTCTCGCTTTAATATTATTTTCTAGACAGACTTTAAGAAGACAAAGTATATGGCAATCTATTTATTCATGGACCATTCCAGTCTGTCAGTTTACTTTTTCCAAAGAAAGCAAAATAGTGTCACATCATCTGAAGCTTTTTGCAGAGGCATGGTCGTGCATTTGTCTTGACCCAGGATGTCATATATACTGAACAAAAAAAGAAACTTCCGATTTGTACATATAGTATTTGTTGTGTTAAAGAATTCATTGTGTAATGAAATTATATAGGTAGTATTAGCCTTGAGCTGTATTATCAGGATTCATAAATTTTATCAATTATTTTTGCACTGTTAATCGTCGACAACGCGAAATTCAATTTGCACGTGCATGCATGGTTCAACATGTCCCATGTAGTATTCGGTCAATTTGTTTTACTTGTCTTACTGACATTGTTGTCAAGTGAACGAAAACGCTTCAAAATTTGTAAAAAAATTAACGTTTTTTACATTGTAGCATTTTTAGTATGCCAAGAATACCCAATAATTTACGTGAACGAGTGATTGGCATGCTTGATGCTGGCATGTCGACAGAAGACGTTGCAAGGCATGTTGGGAGTTCTAGTCGAGCGATACGAAATCTTCGCTTAAGATTTCGAACGACAGGAAACACCAACGACTTGCCACGTCGTGGACGTCCGCGTGTTACAACGCGTGGTCAAGACTGCTATATCATGAACACACATTTGCGCAATCGATTCCAAACTGCCACTGCTACTGCTGCTAACACACCTGGGCTTCATAATAACCGAATCAGTGGGCAAACTGTTCGTAATCGTCTGCGGGAGAACGGTTTACATGCACGACGTCCTTACGTTGGATGCGTTTTAACGCAACGTCATCGTCTAAATCATCTTAATTGGGCACGTGTACACACTCGTTGGATACGGCGACGCTGGAATACCGTTCTTTTTTCGGATGAATCCAGATTTTCTTTACAACGTGGTGATGGCAGGGTGCGCGTCTATCGTAGGAGAAATGAACGTTATGCTGACTGTTGTGTTCTTGAACGAGATCGTTTCGGGGGTGGGGGTTGTGTCATGGTCTGGGCAGCCTCTCATACAGCTAGAGACACTGTAAATTTTCTTAGGACAAATAACATTGATTTCATTGATGACTGGCCTGCTAAAAGTCCTGATCTCAACCCCATCGAGCATGTCTGGTATAGTCTGGACAAACGATTGAGGCGTCATCCCAACCCACCCGCTAACGTCAATGAACTTCGTCAAGCGCTCATTCAGGAATGGGACAATATTCCACAGGCAGAAATCAACACTTTAGTCAATTCTATGTGCCTGTGATGCACTGCAGTGGTCAATTCAAGAGGTGGTCATACCCGTTTTTTTAACCCCTACCACACTTGGTCAAAAGTTCTCCCAGTTTCTGTTAATCTATGGCCATGATTTTTGCACCAAACGATGCATCATGGAACACTCTTTAAACGCATATATAACAATTATTCCCCCGGTTTGTTTTCATCAAGTTATGTTCAAGCAAAGTTAGCGGAAGTTTCTTATTTTGTTCAGTATATATATACAATTTAGTGTCTGCTTCACGAACTTTTCTCCTGTGAATACTTTGATTGCAGTTTATCATATATGTGTCCTATGTCACAGCAATGCGGTCAGCACTGGGTGCGTTTATGGGTGTCTCCTGATTGGGGAATGATTACCTGATCGACACTGCAGGTTCCGTGTATCCTGAGCTCGGGTGATACTGAGATGGCTCAGCTGACAGTAAGCATGGAACACAACCCTGACAAATAGTCCCATATAGAATTGGAAGCAGTGCACTTTCACCGTTCATCTCAACATCATCCATATATTTATGTCAAAAAAAACAAAGAAAAGAAGAAGAAAAAAGACGTGGTCAGCATACTCACCAATGTTCTAGGAAATTGGGCTGACATTTTACGTGATTCAACCAACAAACAGGATATTTTTGTATTTCTGACCTCAAAACTTGCCACTGTAGAGTGCACTGGAGATAAGAAAATAATCATGACATCTCGTGTAGCAGTTATTCTTTGAGGAACTCTTCGTTCAATGCTGCAGTGTGACAACGGTGAATTGGACACCACACTTTAATTCATGTGCAGGAGGTTATTCTGAACGGCTGTAGCAACTCTCTTGTGTGCACTGTTGACACAGATGTGTGTGTCATCCTAATTGACAAGTTCCATCATTTGATTACCTTGGGTTAAAATGTGAACATATGGGTTGCCTTTGGTACAGGTAAATACTTTACATATCAAATCAATGGAATATATGACATCCTGAGTAAAGAGAAATACCTGGCACTGTTTCTTTTTCACCTCTACTTTCACCTCTACTTTCTTTGGAAAAGATAAAATGACTGCCTGGGATGCATGGACTGCTACCCTGGTGTGACCCATGCCTTTTACCCAACACTCTTGTCTTTGAATTACATTTCACTGTAGATGCAAATGCTCCACACTTCCAACTACTGGAACACTTTGGAGTAAACTTGTATTAAGTGTTGTTTTCAGTGCCCATCAAGCTGGAATATGGTTCCTCAGTAGACAGAATGAAAAATTGCATCCGTTTTTTGATAAGCCAGTCCTGCCTTCCTATGTATAATACCCAAAGCCTGTAGTGTTGTTACAAGAGAGTTAAGTGGATGTAGTGCTAGATGTGCAGTCAAAAAAGCCAGATACACTAGATGTTTGTTTTTTACTGTGGTAAGTAAAATGTTCTTTAGAAACTTCATACATGTGCATGGTGTATAAAATCAGTAAAGCATATTGAATGATATATACATGAACATATTGCATTTCTTGATACGGTTAATCTTTGCAGTGACAACATTCTATTCTTTATTTCCAAATGAAGTTCTCATGAATAAATAAGTCACCTTGTACTTTGTCTTCTTAAAGAACAGAATGATACCAAAGCAAGACACTGGTAAAACACAATGAACTTTACAGCTTTACATACATTTCTTGAATTACTGAATTACTAAGTCATGCACGGTGCTAGATAAATCTGTCAAGCCCCCCGGTGCTGGATGATTTCTACATATGCCTGGTGCCATAACTCCTGGTTTATGATTGACGCCATAACTCGTGGTTTATGATTGACGCCATAACTCGTGGTTTATGATTGACGCCATAACTCGTGGTTTATGATTGACGTCATCGTTAGAATTCTGTTGAATTACATATTCCCCAAGTTGCCATTTCACGTTGGATCTTTGTTTTAAAAATATTTAAACAAATTAATATTTTTAAATTTTTTTATGGTTAAGTTGTTACATTTTATGTTGTTGCTTAATACTATGTATGATTAATTGAATTTGTAGGTGTATGTTTATGAATCATTCTAGAATAAACAAACTGTATCATATAAAATTAATGTTTTGTTACTGTAACAGTGTAATTAAATGGGCAAGAAAAAAGATCAATCACCGTCATGAAGTGTAGATGAGGTAGTTTCCAACCCTCTGGACAAAATGTTTCTGTAAGGGCCTCGGTAAACATCAGCCCTCACAAAAAACATTTTGATCCTCGGGTTGGAACTGACATACCTACACCTCATGCATAATGGTGATAGATTCTGTTAGTACTCCATGTATGACTCTGTGAAGATATGTACATCGCACAACGTTACAATTACTTGTTCATCCTGAAGGTGATGCTCACCTTCCAGACAAGTATTTGTAATAAAGATCTGTACAATGACTTCATACACCAGAGTAAGAGCAAGAACTCTTGTGGGATGAAACTACTTTCTGGCTAGTATACTAGAAGTGATTGCAGGGGCATATATATGTAGTTGTGTGTGTGGTAGTATTATATGTCTGCATGTGTAGGAGTGTTTGAAAGAAAGTTGTTATCATACATAGCTATAGCTGTCATCCAAAATACTCTTTTGATGAAATTAGCGCTGGTATAGTTCTTGTGTAGATACAGTCGGACACTAAATGTCAGGAAGCAAAATAGTAAAGAAGTATTTTTAAAATGAATTTATTAGTAGTTGCCAAGGCATTGAAACGGATATGGCTTATTTTCAGTTAATCTTACTTGCTGGTGTATAAAAATAAAGCATCATCGCTAAGAAACAGTATTATTGGCCTGGAGACAGCTATATTTGAAGAGCTGTTTATGGTCTAAAACCTTATTAATACTCAGAAATGAATAGTTCTTTCACTGTATTAAAACATGTTCAACCTTTCTAAAGGCTTAAAATGTCAAAGAAATGAAGAGAACGAAAACACTGTATAGCATAGATGCAAAAACATGAAAACTGAGGCGGCCATCTGATGTCGCTATTTGACACCATTGGTATTGTGGGTAATTTTTAGCCAGGAGAGAGCTAGGACAAATACTATCAAAAAATACCAAAATTGGCTGGTAGTACGATAGTTTTTACTTGAACCATTTTTAGAGCACTTTTGGGCAATCTCCTGCATGCCTAATTCACACATGTTCTCACAAAGAGAAGATTTTCACACTATGTCATGTAGGTTAGGTTTTATTCAACATAACATGTATTATTGTTACAGGTTCTCTCACAAAGAGAAGATTTTCACACTACATGTAGGTTAGGTTTTATTCAACACAACATGTATTATTGTTACAGGCTCTCACAAAGAGAAGATGATCACACTACATGTAGATTAGGTTTTATTCAACATAACATGTATTATTGTTACAGGTTCTCTCACAAAGAGAAGATGTTCACACTACATGTAGGTTAGGTTTTATTCAACATAACATGTATTATTGTTACAGGTTCTCACAAAGAGAATTTGTTCACACTACATGTAGGTTAGGTTTTATTCAACATAACATGTATTATTGTTACAGGTTCTCACAAAGAGAATTTGTTCACACTACATGTAGGTTCGGTTTTATTCAAAATAACATGTATTATTGTTACAGGTTCTCACAAAGAGAAGATGTTCACACTACATGTAGGTTAGGTTTTATTCAACATAACATGTATTATTGTTACAGGTTAGGTTTTATTCAAAATAACATGTATTATTGTTACAGGTTCTCACAAAGAGAATGTGTTCACACTACATGTAGGTTAGGTTTTATTCAACATAACATGTATTATTGTTACAGGTTCTCACAAAGAGAAGATGTTCACACTACATGTAGGTTAGGTTTTATTCAAAATAACATGTATTATTGTTACAGGTTCTCACAAAGAGAAGATGTTCACACTACATGTAGGTTAGGTTTTATTCAACATAACATGTATTATTGTTACAGGCTCTCACAAAGAGATGTTCACACTACATGTAGGTTAGGTTTTATTCAACATAACATGTATTATTGTTACAGGCTCTCACAAAGAGATGTTCACACTATATGTAGGTTAGGTTTTATTCAACATAACATGTATTATTGTTACAGGTTCTCACAAAGAGAAGATGTTCACACTACATGTAGGTTAGGTTTTATTCAACATAACATGTATTATTGTTACAGGCTCCCACAAAGAGAAGATGTTCACACAACATGTAGATTAGGTTAGGTTAGGTTTTATTCAACATAACATGTATTATTGTTACAGGCTCTCACAAAGAGATGTTCACACTACATTAGTATTAGTCCCCTACCAGTGCAAGCGAGGCTGTAGCAGTACTCTGACAATGCTTGTTGTTACAGGTTCCCACAAGGAGAAGATGGCCAAGCTGGTTGAGACCGGCCCTCCGCCCATGAAGCCCGGTCGCCTCTATGTCAACCCAAAGGAAGAGGATCAGATGGTAGGAGGTCTTCATGTCTCATTACAGGCTCTAATCTAGACAGTGATATCGATATGTCTTTTTTTCTCATAACAGTTGGCTCAAGCAGTAGTGAGATTTAAAAGTCATTGTAATATTTGGACCCGATCTGATTTCAGAAAGAAAAAAGATCACACATGTATTTCACTTGGCACTGTTGGTCCATTGTTTCAATTTGTCTCAAGACATCAAGACAGTAAACTGGCCTCGGTGGCGTTGTGGTTAGGCCATCGGTCAACAGGCTGGTAGGTACTGGGTTCGGATCCCAGTCGAGGCATGGGATTTTTAATCCAGATACCGACTCCAAACCCTGAGTGAGTGCTCCGCGAGGCTCAGTGGGTAGGTGTAAACCACTTGCACGGACCAGTGATCCATAACTGGTTCAACAAAGGCCATGGTTTGTGCTATCCTGCCTGTGGGAAGTGCAAATAAAAGATCCCTTGCTGCTAATCGGAAAGAGTAGCCCATGAAGTGGCGACAGCAGGTTTCATCTCAAAATCTGTGTGGTCTTTAACCATATGTCTGACGCCATATAACCGTAAATAAAATGTGTTGAGTGCGTCGTTAAATAAAACATTTCTTTCTTTCTTTCTTTCAAGACAGTAATGTCTTAATAAGATGGTTCGCTTTGCCCATTTTTATCCAACTTGTGACAAGGGATAAGTTGCTTATAGTTTTTCATTCCTAGATTATTGCTGCATTCATTGGTATTCAATGTAAAGCCCTTAAAGTAGGGGTGGGATGTAGCTCAGTGGTAGCGTGCTCACTCGTAGGATCGATCCCTGTTAGTGGACTCTTTGTATTTCCCCATGCATCCCATCCAGTCTCCATGTACATGTCCCAACGTTTGTGGTACAGTCATAAGGATCATTTTGTTTTCAAAATTTTAATTGGCGACAGTTGTTAATCCATTTGAAAATAGATTTGCAAGTATTATAAATTTATTTTTTAATGTTTACTTGTTACCAGTACTATATGTATACATGTATATTCATGCAGAAAAGACATGTTTTGAGTTTCATCACCACACTTTATACTTGAAATTTGTTCAGCTGTTGCCGATGTATGTGAATATGTAATACGGTCACGCTCGCATTGAAACCAATTTTTTTAAAGCCAGTTTTCAGATATGTAGAGTATATTTTTGAAAATTATTAAAATGTGTTTTATTTAAGGAATATTTTATTAGCCAAAGAGTAAATGTTGTAGCCACTTACTACAGAATTAGCAATTGACTAATATGGCAATGTACAGGGTGACCCTGATTTTAAAAAAAATATTAGTTTGCAAATTTGATAGTCGCAAAAATTATGACGGACTCATAACTTTTATAGCTTTCAAGACTGACAGTCTAAATTTAAACAGAAAAACAGCAAATGAAGATTTCTTCCAGGTTTTTATCATTTTGAGGTTTGATTCATTATGAAAGGTTCCGATCAGTTTATCTCTGAACTAATGTGTTCAAATATCATACGCAAAATGCAAAACTTGTGATAAAATTAAATTTTCTTATGTTTTATCAATAATATTTGGTAGGGCTTGATGAATTGTTGTCATGCAGTCACCATATTTGTTTCTGGGGTTTAAATAAAGAAAAAATTAATTGTCAGTCTCACAGCCCTCTATATTACGACCATTTTTTTAATTGGGTGACTAAAACATTTCATACTATCTATACAACAAGTACAAGTAGGTGTCATCTGGCTTCTAAGTGGAAATGTTAATGTCGAGGCCGGTCTCGGTATATCTCGACACAGATTTTACACGAAAGTCATGCTGTGTTTATTGTGTATAATTTTGTTTTATTTCAGGAGATCCAGGGTTACGTGGTGAACACCTGGAAGCGGGTTGTGTTGTGGGTCTGTGCGGTGCCCACCGTGGGGCTTCTCATGCTCGTCATGTACTGGCTTCCACACCTTTACGTCAAACTTACACACGACAAATGTCCGCTTCACAAAGCAGAAGTAGTTCTCTTGAAGGTAAGTTCTCTTGAAGGTAAGCTTCACAAAGCAGAACTAGTTCTCTTGAAGGTGAGCTTCACAAAGCAGAAGTAGTTCTCTTGAAGGTAAGCTTCACAAAGCAGAAGTAGTTCTCTTGAAGGTAAGTTCTCTTGAAGGTAAGCTTCACAAAGCAGAACTAGTTCTCTTGAAGGTGAGCTTCACAAAGCAGAAGTAGTTCTCTTGAAGGTGAGCTTCACAAAGCAGAAGTAGTTCTCTTGAAGGTAAGTTCTCTTGAAGGTAAGCTTCACAAAGCAGAACTAGTTCTCTTGAAGGTGAGCTTCACAAAGCAGAAGTAGTTCTCTTGAAGGTGAGCTTCACAAAGCAGAAGTAGTTCTCTTGAAGGTGAGCTTCACAAAGCAGAACCAGTTCTCTTGAAGGTGAGCTTCACAAAGCAGAACCAGTTCTCTTGAAGGTGAGCTTCACAAAGCAGAAGTAGTTCTCTTGAAGGTAAGCTTCACAAAGCAGAACCAGTTCTCTTGAAGGTGAGCTTCACAAAGCAGAAGTAGTTCTCTTGAAGGTAAGCTTCACAAAGCAGAAGTAGTTCTCTTGAAGGTAAGTTCTCTTGAAGGTAAGCTTCACAAAGCAGAACCAGTTCTCTTGAAGGTAAGCTTCACAAAGCAGAACCAGTTCTCTTGAAGGTAAGTTCTTCTGTCCGAGTTCTTACATGTAATCTTTCTCTTGATTGCATCATTGTGCTTTAGTGGTGTCGTTAAACAAAACAAAGTTTTAAACTTTCTCTTGATTGTATGATATTTCTCCATATGCTGTTTTTTTGTGGCCACAGATGTGTTTAATTACACACATTGTATTGATGAAAATATGACCAGCCAGTCCTAAAGTCTATGTTTGAAGATTGTGGTAAGTTCCACACTGTACAGGGCTTTTAGAATTTGTACAAAATCCACCAGCCAAAGGATCAGTGATTTTTAAAATTTACTAGCCACAATTAAAAGTTTATTAGCCCTACTTTACTTAATGCAATTTTACTAATAGTAATAATTGAATATGTTACCTAAAGAGTGTGACAGAGATTAAAAACACTTAAATGTGGGGGTGAGGACAAAATATTCATATTTACAAAATAGACTTAAATGCAACATTTGACAACCTGTTTTTTTCACTAGCCATCGGGCATGGCAATAGTAGACCAACATTAAATAAAACGCTCTCACATTCTGAAATACAGGTGCCATGGAAGTGGAGCTACCATAATCTAGAAGCCCTGCTGTAGTCGGTTGTTCCGTCTCTCAGAACATTCTGCAGCCTCTTGGATACCAGTGTGAATTCAGTCAGTCCTTAATCACAAATGTTTGTGTATATGTTCCTATGGTAAAGTAACTTAGAATCGTTAGTGTATCTTATAACAAGTCAATGTTAGGACACAAACTATTACTGGTTTCTGAATGTAAGGGGAAATTACTAAGAGTGTATATTTGACATTAAATAGCCAATAAATAATTAATCAATGTTCTCTGATGGTGGTGGTGAACAAAACATAATTGACTTTATTATCTGTTTTCAGGACCAGTACAAACAGTGGTTTAAGTCCAATGTGAAAGTCATACACCAAGATGTGTTGTAAGTAAAAGTCGTGTCTTATAACTAAGAATCCGTGGACGAGAGTAGTTTGATACACACACAAATACAGTCGCTGTCACCTCCCAGCACCCCACCCGGTCAGCCACCGTTATGTTGGCCATCATCATGTGACAATGTTAGAACAGAGTTACACATGTATTATAAATGTAGGTTTGTCTCCACTTGATAAAGTCAAAAGGCGAGTTATGGGTATTACCTTTCAAATGTTTCCAACATTAAATGTCCTTATTTATGTCCATATTTCACACACTGTCTTAGATCATGGAATTTGGTTTATAGCTGCATAAATTAATATTTAAATTATTTAATTAAAATGCATAGAGAAGAACAACTGTGGAATGCAACTGTGATAGATACTGATTTGTTTTATGGTGCTTGGGACATTTAACTGCAGAATACTAGTTCAACTCAAACTTGCCAGGTATTTCTTACTGGAAAACAATCAAATAAATTAGTCATTGCATTTATTAAAGCTATTTCTGGTGGTGGTATTTTTATTTTTGGTCTGTTCCATACACAAAATGGCAGGTAATATGAATTTGTGAATATTGGTGTTACTGCGACTGTGATAGCAGCCACAACTTTTTCAGTACAGTTTTGCATTTAGATCAGTTTGTCACAAACTATAAATCCTAGGTCATTGAAACTTGTTTTATCACACATTAAAGGCTTTTGTCACAAACTATAAATCCTAGGTCATTGAAACTTGTTTTATCACACATTAAAGGCTTTTGTCACAAACTATAAATCCTAGGTCATTGAAACTTGTTTTATCACACATTAAAGGCTTTTGTAGGAGATACCGCTTGCACTATAATTTGCAATATCTCCTGTGATATTCTCCTAGGAGATATTGCTTCTTTTGTTAACGTCACTGTGTATGTTTCAGCACTAAACCTATCATTAGTGACGTCACGCCACTGTTCTGCTTGTTAACGAGTTTACCGATGCCAAATATAGTGACATTCAACCCACATTACTGACATTGTTTACAAATTATGATCGAGTAAAAAATATTGTACATTATAATCTTCTTATGATATAAAAACATGTTTGAAACATTCACTGCTATTAAATTTGGTAGCTTTTAGAGACATGTAAAGTGATATTATTGCTAAAAAATAATCTATATTGTTGCTGTTATGGTTGGGACAGAAACATTATGGTTGAGACACCACTAGTTTTGGGTCCTTAGTCTGGAACTGTCCTTGAGAATTAAGCCCACTGTAAGAGAAAATAATAATAATGGATTACGGAAATGTGTGCAAGAGAATTGTATGAATAGTGTAACTATATAGTATTCTACACAACAATATATAAGGAAGAACCACCACTGTTATGGTTGGGACAGGTGTTACATGCTATCAAGGGATACGAGTAGAGTGTGTGACAAGCATAGAAAGGATAAACTACACTAATTATTCACATTATCACTACATTTGTTATGAAATTATTCATATTAGGCACAAATAACTGATTTATTTTAATTTCTATTCATGCAGAAACAAGTAAAATGGAAAAAATTGGTTTTTGGAGACAATTACTCAATTTTCGAAAATGTACTGCAGAAATCTTATTTATTGACCAGTTTCATTGATTTTTACGATTACAAATTTTGTGGTAATTACTCTATGTAAGCATATATCATATTTATTTAAGGAAGTGTGTTATTTTAATTTGCACATAATTGTAATTTTTATAAAATATGCTTGTCACGCAAAAAGTTGCCTTTTTTCACAGGTTTTGTCAACTTTGTTGCTAGGTATCTTTACTTCCATTAGTGTGATTTGTCTGAAATTTGAAACATATATCAATTGGGTACATACAAATTAATTGACAACAAAGAGCCATCAATATCACATTAATAGTCATTTTCAGAAGCTGAAATATACTGGAGACAAGAAAATTGAGTCTTATTTGCATCAGGCCTTATTAGTCCCCTACCAGTCCAACCAGTGTGGACTATAGGTTTCATCTCCGTCCATCTGCCCATCCGTTCGTCCCACTTATAGTTTTCCAGATGATATTCAGCTGAAATTTTGTGCATAGCTTTATCATGTACTGTTACAAATCAAGTTTGACTTTCATGATGATTTGGGGCAGGATTTAGCTCAGTTGGTTGAATGCTCACTTGAGGTGCTTGCGTCACAGGATCGAACTACCTCGGTGGATCCATTCAACTGATTGGGTTATTTTCTCATTCCAACCAGTGCACCACAACTGGTCAAAGTGTGGTATGTGCATTTCCTGTCTGTGGGAAAGTGCATATAAAAGATCCCTTGCTGCATTAGGAAAAATGTAGCGGGTTTCCTCTAATGACTATGTATCAGAATTACCATTTGTTTGACATTGAATAGCCGATGATTAATTAATCAATGTGTTCTAGTGATGTTATTAAAAAAATTTTTTTTTACATAGTTATGGCCCTTGAACCTAGGGGATACAAAGATTTTTTTTTCAGATGTTTTTTTACAATACCTTGAGATATTTAGCTGAAATTTTGTATATATCTTTATCATGTTCTGTTACAGATCAACTTTGACTTTCATAGCAATTTACCCATTTTGCACAGAGTTATGCTTGTTTTTAATATTGCTACTGATAGTTTAACATCTTATATTAATGGCCGAGTTATTGGTGAGTTTGATTACACCAGGTAACAATTGTTCTTGTTTTCCAGTTCAAACGTCGAATCTGCCCCAAATTCATTGGGTCAGATCAAGACAGCAGATTCAACAGATACTCAGCTGGAAAGAATCGAGGTTTGTAGTGAAACAATGACTGGAACATTAAATACTGTACTGACATCCAAAATAAACTTTAAAAGGCTTGCAATTGTAATATGATTTAATCATATATTATTAATCATATATATATCCTCGTTTAATCAAAAACCGTATGACTAAGAGGAAAGGGCTGGTGTACATGCTCAATCATGTCAGTATATCAATTTAACGACATTAATGTTTATCTTGTTCAGTTTACAAATAAAATGTATAAAAAGGTAAGTATATAATCACACGTTATTTCTGTTCCATCAACAATTGCACCAGGTGGTAAGAAAACGTCATTTTAAAATCGAAAACCGTACTATGATGTTATCAACGTAATGGCAACAACACAAAATCAGCTTTTTCCTGCGAAAAAAAGCCATGTGACAATCACGTGACCTGAAAGTGGCTATCCGGAAGTGACCAGTCATTACTCAGTCGGATGTGTTTGATTGTGTGGATTCCGTCGTGCACCTATTGCTGTTTAGGCATGCATTTGCATTGCATTCAGTAAGATTAAAGGTTACAAATTAACTTGCATAATACATTTCATTATGCATAAAACTTATTCTTACCGGTTTTATTTTCGCATTTATAAGGAAATTTGTTTTAAGTATACGTCCTTGACAAGACGTTGTTGTCGTATCAATGATCGAACATGCACAGACATTACAAAATACCCGGAAGTAAAATAATACGGTTTTCTATTCGTACGGTTTTCGACAATTGGCGATATATATATACATACACACACACACACTAATAGTATTAGTAATTATAGAAAACCAGCAAACAGAGGTGTGATATGAAAGTATCATGAGTTCAAGATCTAAACCTCACAATACACCAAGTGTTTGTAAAGTCGTTTCTAAATGTTTTTATTTTTTTATTTAAAGCAACAATATTTATCAAATTATTAAAATTTTATGTATGTAAAGTTCTTTTTGGTTTCAGTATACATATTTCCTACTGTTTGATTACAAATATTGGTAATTATCAGGTACATGTACTCTTTAATCGAATAGTACTAACAATATGTGATATGACAGATGTCAGTCCTATAACTGGTTTAACCATTTCAAGGCCAAGGTATTTTTAGTATGAACTTGCTCAGATTGAGTTTATTTTTTAAATGTTAATGTTTTTGTAGTACATGCATCAGTTGGTTTTGTTGTTTCACCAGTTATTCAGAACAATGAGAATCATTTATCCATGGTTAATTCACATTTACTGTCAAGACATTTCACTGTTCTTTAATTCATTGTATAGCTGCAGAAAAAACTAGACAGAGTCTCAGGGCGTAACTTTATCTTCTCATTTACTTGCCATGTTTACAAAACGTTTGAAAATGAAACAGCTTTCCTAATTCTGTCAGAACCCTATTCTTTTGTTTTTCAGCACAGCGACATGTCCATTCGTTACTTCATCAGCAAAAAAGTCAAGTACATATGGGATGTTGAAAAAGATAATTTTATTAAACTCAGGTAGTGCAGATAATTAAAATATTTCAATTCAATATATAGAATTACCCGTGTTGTTAAACTTAATCAGTATACATGTAGGTAGTGGAGATAACTGAAAGATTTTAATTGAATAATCTTGAATTACCTTTATTGGCAAACTCTTGTAATGGAGATATTAAACTATTTTAATTGAATAATCTTAAATTACCTGTGTGTGTTGTACTATTTGTAGCATTGCAATGGTAATAATTCTTATTAAGAGTAGAAAGAAGCCAAGTTGTAAATTTTGTATAAGTAACCTTGACAATAGATTATTGCCAGTAGACACAAGCCAAGTTGTACTTTTGTATAAGTAACCTTGAAAATACATTATTGCCAGTAGACACAAGCCAAGTTGTACTTTTGTATAAGTAACCGTGACAATACATTATTGCCAGTAGACACAAGCCAAGTTGTACTTTTGTATAAGTAACCTTGACAATACAAGATGTATTTTTGTATAAGTAACCTTGAAAATATATTACTGCCAGTAGACACAAATCAAGATGTCCATTTTGTGTAAATAACCTTGAAAATACATTATTGCCAGTAAGCAGGCTAGGGCAAGGTTTCCATATGCATGCTTTTTGCAAACTTCCATGTATATATATATATATCTATATATATATATATATCTATGGTAAGCAGTGCATGTTTTATTTCCATTACATCATGTTCTTATTTCTTTGCCTTTTTAATGATCACTTACAGTCCTACCCTCAGGGAACATCTTTTTTCATACTATGGAATTTAATACAAGTTATTTATTTCTGAGCCAATTGTTTTCTAAATTGCACATACAGATAGTATTTTTTTGTTATTTCCAAAATGAAATTATTTACAAAAAAAACATTTATGTAGGAGGATGGGACGAACCATAGTTGATGTTGCAATGCTGTTTGTGTGCTTATCTGGCAGAAATTTCTATACTGTATTGTCAGATATATCAGCTAGTTAGTTCTTTGCAGCATAATGCTTAAATTAGGCACATATGGTTAACATACACGAGGAATCCCAATCTGACTTTTAAGCAAACTACAGACCCTTAAACATGATTGGCTCCAGGAGATATTGTAAAACCACACCTTATAAGACTTTTTGGGGTCATCCATCTTGTCTAAAATACTTCTGAAAGGGCAGGTTACATAAAAATGTTCATTTTGTATCAAAAATATATGTAAACATATTAATGACTACTCTTGAAGTCTTGAATTATCATTTAATGATGTCATCTTTGGTTTCAGAGGACTGGAGGCTGACCATTCATGTTCATATTTCCATAAACTTAGAGGCCTTAAATTTGAAAATCAGGAAAAAAGGTCAGTATATTTAACAAAGTGTAGATACATGTTGATAATTTGGTGAAACCTTGATAAGCCAGTAATTCAGAAAGCTCACCTTAGGTTTCAACTGATGACAAATTGTCTACTAATTATTCATTAACATGGACATTCAGTGACAGATTCAGATACGTGCTACATGTAGACATTTAACAGAGGGCAAAACGTCTGACAAAATGCCACTAATTCCACAAGATGACAAATGGCGTATATCTCTGTAGCTTTAAAGAGGCGGGACGTAGCCCAGTGGTACAGAGCTGACTCGATGCGCAGTCAATGTGGGATCGATCCCCATCGGTGGGCCCATTGGGCTATTTCTCGTTCCAGCCAGTGCACCACGACTGGTATATAGCCGGCTGTGGTATGTACTACCCTGTTTGTGGGATGGTGCATATAAAAGATCCCTTGCTGCTAATCGAAAAGAGTAGCCCATGAAGTGGCGACAGCGGGTTTCCTCTCTATATCTGTGTGGTCCTTAACCATATGTCTGACGCCATATAACCGTAAATAAAATGTGTTGAGTGCGTTAAATAAAACATTTCCCTCCTTGTATCTATAAACAATATTTTTTGATACACGTGTAGTTGGATAATATAATAAACTACAATACTGCTGAATTTTAAAAACAACTTTCTGCTCTTTTCGTCTTCCATTTTTAATACTGTGTATACCATATATTGTCTAGCAATTTTCCTCTTCCCCCCCCCCCCCCCACATCAACCAAACATTGAAATCACTGTATTATACTAGTATGGTAGACACCAAATGGCTGTAGTTTAAAATTTGCTGAGGTGTCGTCAAATAGATATTCCTGTCATGTCATAATTTTTAAATCAAAGAATTTTTTTATTTTAAAGTAGTTTTTTTCTGTAATAAGAATAATATATGCATTTTATAACTTCGGAGTGCTCAATACATGCATTTTATTTATTTGAAAATGTTTTTCAGACGTGTGCTTTATGGTCCAAATTCCATCAGAGTTCATGTTACTTCAATATTGGTACTACTTTTCAAAGAGGTAAGAGGCCATCACATTAATATGTACGCCCAGTGCTCGGTTAGCAGAGGAGATCGGGAGCCCGCCAGTACTCGAAGAAATCATATTGAACTCTCTAACTTCTGAAACATTTGTCCACCAGTCTGCTATAATACATACAGAGGATTCGTCACGAGTTTAAATTTTTTTTTGAAAAACAAATTATAGCATTGTTATTTTTGTTTATCCCATCCATCTACCCATCCGTCTGTTCCATTTTCTCAGATTTTGCTCTCTATTTTCAAGAGGCGAGACTTGGCCAAGTGGAAAAGTGCTCGTCCATTGAACTATTTCTTGCTGGAGCAAGTGCACCAGGACTGGTATATCAAAGGCTGTGGTATGTGCTATCCTGTCTGGGATGGTGCATATAAAAGATCCCTTGCTACGAATGGAAAAATATAGTGGGTTTTCTCTCTAAGATTATTTGTCAGAATTTCCAAATATTTGAGATGATTAATAAATCAATGTGCTCTAGTGGTGTCGTTAAACAACACTAACCTTAACCTTATTTTCTAGGTTCTGTCTCCATTCTATGTGTTCCAAGTGTTCAGCATGTGTCTGTGGTATGCTGATCAGTATGAGATATATGCCACATGTATTCTCCTCATCTCAACGTTATCCATTGTGGTCACCATCTATCAAACAAGAAAGGTAAGCTTTCAAAACACAAAGTACACAGTATGGAGGTGAGTTATGTAGAGGATTCGTCACAAGTGTTTTTATACGCCTGTCTATTATGGGTCATATTATGGTATGGTGTTGTATGTCCGTCTGTTAAGTTTTTCATGTCTGGACCATATCTTGCATACAGGACCACCAAACCTCACATATAGGAACAACTTGGGATGGTGGTGTGTCGCATACTATTACTAGGTCACTGTGACCTACTTTTTATGGTCTACTGCACATAGCAGTAAATCCTTGTCCAGACCATATCTTGCATACAGACACATACAGGACCATCAAACCTCACATTTAGGAACAACTTGGGATGATGGTGTATCGCGTACTATTACTAGGTCGCTGTGACCTACTTTTCAGTCTACTGCACATAACATTAAATCATATCTTGCATACAATTTCATACATGTCGTTGGTACAAAAGAAAGTGTTGATCTATCCCATTGCAAACATTTCACATAATTAGAATTGAATCATACCCATAACATATTCATTAATATCTATGGTTTTCCATCAAACTCCTGACAGGCGTATCATGTACTCTTGTTTAATATGAAATTATCAACCGAGTCTGTGCTAATTGGTATATGTGGAGGCTCTGACAAGTCACAGACCAATTAACTTTATTTTACATATTAAAAAAAACACGAGTAGCGAGTTCTTGTTAACCTATAACGCTTCGAACATAACATAGTAATTTGATATTTAGTAAATTACAATATTAAAGTCACATCCATGGGTAATTTGATGTCATCACGATTAACACAAATATAGTTTTCATGTCGTGCATTTTAACTAAATCTATGAAAATTGAGGTATACTGGTCTTGTTTGGCTTGTAAACAAATGACCCATTGAAAGCAAAACATTATTAAGTAGGTTAATAATGGTAAATATCAAATGGATTTATGACATGGATATTATGGGTAAGTTATAGGATAAATTGTATATATGCCATACCTGAACATGCTTGTCAAACCAAGTTAACCACAGTTGCATTTCATCAGCTTTGTTAATGTCTGAACTGGTTATTACTTGTTTCTACAATGTTCCACAGTTGCATTTCATCAGCTTTGTTAATGTCTGAACTGGTTAGTACTGGTTTCTACAATGTTCCACAGTTGCATTTCATCAGCTTTGTTAATGTCTGAACTGGTTAGTACTGGTTTCTACAATGTTCCACAATGCATTATTTAAAGGCACTGACCCTGATTATTAAGTACTGTAAAATATATTTGGTTATTTTGGGGGTTTTGTTTTCACTTTTAGAAAATTCAATTTTGATTTTGGCCATCCTGGTGTTTGTGATACTTCAAAATGCAGTTTATGTTGTACAGAAAACAGTATATATCTTGGAAACTTGTGTCAGTGACTTTAATTGATCCATTCGTCTGTCCATCCATCCATCCATCCATCCACCCACCCACCCATTCATTCATTCATTGCTTACATCACATGAATTATTTTGTTTGTTTTGTAGATGCAAAGAGCATTAAGGAACACGATAACGTTGTCGTCCATTGTAACGGTGTGTAGGGGAACACCTGATGGTAAGACATGTGGCAGTCAGAACAGTCTGTGTGATAGTTTGTACATGGTCTCACAATGTACTTTTGTAGTAGTCAAAACCAAATATAATCACGGGGAATGCCTTTTGGTTTGTCATTCAATTGAATCTTTCAAGTGTAAATGTGTGAGCAAAGGTAATAAACTTCTTTATACCCATATGGTCTACAATAAATGGTTACATGAATATTGTATATTCCCACACTGTCTTTGTGGCATGGTCATAATAGTACATTAAAAACTGTTATGACACATTTCTAATGTCACTATATAGTTGCTATAGCAGCTGCAAGGTTGCGACAGTTGCATCTCTGATATTGACATCATATGGCATCACTGTCATCGCTGGATGTTTTTTTAACACAATTGAGACAGGATTACAATCATATTAAATGTTTGCTATATATCACAGTTTGTGGATAATTAATAAATTATAACATTCACATGAGTTCAGTATGGCATTCCTGCTCGTGCAATAATCTATATATATTTTAGCCTTTCATTTGTCAAAATTATTACTGTACAGTAGAGTAAAGGTTACAAAGCGGTTTCTTTTATCTACATTTTCAGAATTTGAGAGTATTTATGGTTATATTCTTTTCTACCTGTATTTCAGAATGTGAGAGTGTTTTGTGTTATATTCTTTTCTACCTGTATTTCAGAGTGTGAGAGTGTTTTGTGTTATATTCTTTTCTACCTGTATTTCAGAGTGTGAGAGTGTTTTGTGTTATATTCTTTTCTACCTGTATTTCAGAATGTGAGAGTGTTTTGTGTTATATTCTTTTCTACCTGTATTTCAGAATGTGAGAGTGTTTTGTGTTATATTCTTTTCTACCTGTATTTCAGAGTGTGAGAGTGTTTTGTGTTATATTCTTTTCTACCTGTATTTCAGAATGTGAGAGTGTTTTGTGTTATATTCTTTTCTACCTGTATTTCAGAATGTGAGAGTGTTTTGTGTTATATTCTTTTCTACCTGTATTTCAGAATGTGAGAGTGTTTTGTGTTATATTGTATTGTATTCTACTAGTATTTCAGAGTGTGAGAGTGTTTTGTGTTATATTCTTTTCTACCTGTATTTCAGAATGTGAGAGTGTTTTGTGTTATATTCTTTTCTACCTGTATTTCAGAATGTGAGAGTGTTTTGTGTTATATTCTTTTCTACCTGTATTTCAGAATGTGAGAGTGTTTTGTGTTATATTCTTTTCTACCTGTATTTCAGAATGTGAGAGTGTTTTGTGTTATATTCTTTTCTACCTGTATTTCAGAGTGTGAGAGTGTTTTGTGTTATATTCTTTTCTACCTGTATTTCAGAATGTGAGAGTGTTTTGTGTTATATTCTTTTCTACCTGTATTTCAGAGTGTGAGAGTGTTTTGTGTTATATTCTTTTCTACCTGTATTTCAGAATGTGAGAGTGTTTTGTGTTATATTCTTTTCTACCTGTATTTCAGAATGTGAGAGTGTTTTGTGTTATATTCTTTCCTACCTGTATTTCAGAATGTGAGAGTGTTTTGTGTTATATTCTTTTCTACCTGTATTTCAGAGTGTGAGAGTGTTTTGTGTTATATTCTTTTCTACCTGTATTTCAGAGTGTGAGAGTGTTTTGTGTTATATTCTTTTCTACCTGTATTTCAGAATGTGAGAGTGTTTTGTGTTATATTCTTTTCTACCTGTATTTCAGAGTGTGAGAGTGTTTTGTGTTATATTCTTTTCTACCTGTATTTCAGAATGTGAGAGTGTTTTGTGTTATATTCTTTTCTACCTGTATTTCAGAATGTGAGAGTGTTTTGTGTTATATTCTTTTCTACCTGTATTTCAGAATGTGAGAGTGTTTTGTGTTGTATTGTATTGTATTCTACTAGTATTTCAGAATGTGAGAGTGTTTTGTGTTATATTCTTTTCTACCTGTATTTCAGAATGTGAGAGTGTTTTGTGTTATATTCTTTTCTACCTGTATTTCAGAATGTGAGAGTGTTTTGTGTTATATTCTTTTCTACCTGTATTTCAGAATGTGAGAGTGTTTTGTGTTATATTCTTTTCTACCTGTATTTCAGAATGTGAGAGTGTTTTGTGTTATATTCTTTTCTACCTGTATTTCAGAATGTGAGAGTGTTTTGTGTTGTATTGTATTGTATTCTACTAGTATTTCAGAATGTGAGAGTGTTTTGTGTTATATTCTATTCTACCTGTATTTCAGAATGTGAGAGTGTTTTGTGTTATATTCTTTTCTACCTGTATTTCAGAATGTGAGAGTGTTTTGTGTTATATTCTTTTCTACCTGTATTTCAGAATGTGAGAGTGTTTTGTGTTATATTCTTTTCTACCTGTATTTCAGAATGTGAGAGTGTTTTGTGTTATATTCTTTTCTACCTGTATTTCAGAATGTGAGAGTGTTTTGTGTTTGTTATATGTGAGAGTGTTTCTACCTGTATTTCAGAATGTGAGAGTGTTTTGTGTTATATTCTTTTCTACCTGTATTTCAGAATGTGAGAGTGTTTTGTGTTATATTCTTGTATTCTACCTGTATTCTTTTCTACCTGTATTCAGAATGTGAGAGTGTTTTGTGTTGTTTTGTGTTATATTCTTTTCTACCTGTATTTCAGAATGTGAGAGTGTTTTGTGTTGTATTGTATTGTATTCTACTAGTATTTCAGAATGTGAGAGTGTTTTGTGTTATATTGTTTTCTACCTGTATTTCAGAATGTGAGAGTGTTTTGTGTTGTATTGTATTGTATTCTACTAGTATTTCAGAATGTGAGAGTGTTTTGTGTTATATTGTGTTCTACCTGTATTTCAGAATGTGAGAGTGTTTTGTGTTTTATTCTGTTCTACCTGTATTTCAGAATGTGATAGTGTTTTGTGTTTTATTGTGTTCTACCTGTATTTCAGAATGTGATAGTGTTTTGTGTTATACTGTGTTCTACCTGTATTTCAGAGTGTGAGAGTGTTTTGTGTTTTATTGTGTTCTACCTGTATTTCAGAGTGTGAGAGTGTTTTGTGTTATACTGTGTTCTACCTGTATTTCAGAGTGTGAGAGTGTTTTGTGTTTTATTGTGTTCTACCTGTATTTCAGAGTGTGAGAGTGTTTTGTGTTATATTGTGTTCTACCTGTATTTCAGAGTGTGAGAGTGTTTTGTGTTTTATTGTTTTCAGAGTATTTTGTGTTCTACTTGTATTGTATTTCAGAGTGTGAGAGTGTTTTGTGTTTTATTGTGTTCTACTTGTATTTCAGAGTGTGAGAGTGTTTTGTGTTATATTCTTTTCTACCTGTATTTCAGAATGTGAGAGTGTTTTGTGTTATATTGTATCTGTATTGTGAGAGTGTTTTGTGTTAGTATTTCAGAATGTGAGAGTGTTTTGTGTTATACTGTGTTCTACCTGTATTTCAGAATGTGAGAGTGTTTTGTGTTATATTCTTGTATTTCAGAATGTGAGAGTGTTTTGTGTTATATTCTTTTCTACCTGTATTTCAGAATGTGAGAGTGTTTTGTGTTGTATTGTATTGTATTCTACTAGTATTTCAGAATGTGAGAGTGTTTTGTGTTATATTCTTTTCTACCTGTATTTCAGAATGTGAGAGTGTTTTGTGTTATATTCTTTTCTACCTGTATTTCAGAATGTGAGAGTGTTTTGTGTTATATTGTATTCTATTCTACTAGTATTTCAGAATGTGAGAGTGTTTTGTGTTGTATTGTGTTTTGTGTTATATTCTACTACCTGTATTTCAGAATGTGAGAGTGTTTTGTGTTATATTCTTTTCTACCTGTATTTCAGAATGTGAGAGTGTTTTGTGTTATATTCTTTTCTACCTGTATTTCAGAATGTGAGAGTGTTTTGTGTTATATTCTTTTCTACCTGTATTTCAGAATGTGAGAGTGTTTTGTGTTATATTGTATTCTACCTGTATTTCTACTTTTGTGTATTTCAGAGTGTGAGAGTGTTTTGTGTTATATTCTTTTCTACCTGTATTTCAGAATGTGAGAGTGTTTTGTGTTATATTCTTTTCTACCTGTATTTCAGAAGAGTGTGAGAGTGTTTTGTGTTATATTCTTTTCTACCTGTATTTCAGAATGTGAGAGTGTTTTGTGTTATATTCTTTTCTACCTGTATTTCAGAATGTGAGAGTGTTTTGTGTTATATTCTTTTCTACCTGTATTTCAGAGTGTGAGAGTGTTTTGTGTTATATTCTTTTCTACCTGTATTTCAGAGTGTGAGAGTGTTTTGTGTTATATTCTTTTCTACCTGTATTTCAGAGTGTGAGAGTGTTTTGTGTTATATTGTATTGTATTCTACTAGTATTTCAGAGTGAGAGTGTGTTAGACCTGTGTTGTTTTGTGTTATATTCTTTTCTACCTGTATTTCAGAATGTGAGAGTGTTTTTTGTGTTATATTTCTGTTTCTACCTGTATTTCAGAGTGTGAGAGTGTTTTGTGTTATATTCTTTTCTACCTGTATTTCAGAGTGTGAGAGTGTTTTGTGTTATACTCTGTTCTACCTGTATTTCAGAATGTGAGAGTGTTTTGTGTTATATTCTTTTCTACCTGTATTTCAGAATGTGAGAGTGTTTTGTGTTATATTCTTTTCTACCTGTATTTCAGAATGTGAGAGTGTTTTGTGTTGTATTGTATTGTATTCTACTAGTATTTCAGAATGTGAGAGTGTTTTGTGTTATATTCTTTTCTACCTGTATTTCAGAATGTGAGAGTGTTTTGTGTTGTATTGTATTCTACTAGTATTTCAGAATGTGAGAGTGTTTTGTGTTTTATTGTGTTCTACCTGTATTTCAGAGTGTGAGAGTGTTTTGTGTTATATTGTGTTCTACCTGTATTTCAGAGTGTGAGAGTGTTTTGTGTTATATACCTGTATTTCAGAATGTGAGAGTGTTTTGTGTTATATTCTGTTCTACCTGTATTTCAGAGTGTGAGAGTGTTTTGTGTTATATTGTATTGTTCTACCTGTATTTCAGAATGTGAGAGTGTTTTGTGTTATATTGTGTTCTACCTGTATTTCAGAGTGTGAGAGTGTTTGTGTGTTATATTGTGTTCTACCTGTATTTCAGAGTGTGAGAGTGTTTTGTGTTATATTGTGTTCTACCTGTATTTCAGACCTGTATTTCAGTGTGAGAGTGTTTTGTGTTATATTGTCTTGTATTTCAGAGTGTGAGAGTGTTTTGTGTTTTATTGTGTTCTACCTGTATTTCAGAGTGTGAGAGTGTTTTGTGTTATATTGTGTTCTACCTGTATTTCAGAGTGTGAGAGTGTTTTGTGTTTTATTGTGTTCTACCTGTATTTCAGAGTGTGAGAGTGTTTTGTGTTATATTGTGTTCTATATTGTGTTCTACCTGTATTTCAGAGTGTGAGAGTGTTTTGTGTTTATACCTGTATTTCAGAATGTGAGAGTGTTTTGTGTTATATTCTTTTCTACCTGTATTTCAGAGTGTGAGAGTGTTTTGTGTTGTATTGTATTGTATTCTACTAGTATTTCAGAATGTGAGAGTGTTTTGTGTTATATTGTGTTCTACCTGTATTTCAGAGTGTGAGAGTGTTTTGTGTTGTTATTGTGTTCTACTTGTATTTCAGAGTGTGAGAGTGTTTTGTGTTTTATTGTGTTCTACCTGTATTTCAGAGTGTGAGAGTGTTGTTGTGTTTCTATTGTGTTTCTACCTGTGATTTCAGAGTGTTCAGTGTTTTGTGTTTTATTGTGTTCTACCTGTATTTCAGAGTGTGAGAGTGTTTTGTGTTAGTGTTCTACCTGTATTTCAGAGTTGTTTTGTGTTTTATTGTGTTCTACTTGTATTTCAGAGTGTGAGAGTGTTTTGTGTTATATTGTGTTCTACTTGTATTTCAGAGTGTGAGAGTGTTTTGTGTTTTATTGTGTTCTACCTGTATTTCAGAATGTGAGAGTGTTTTGTGTTTTATTGTGTTCTACCTGTATTTCAGAGTGTGATAGTGTTTTGTGTTTTATTGTGTTCTACCAGAGTGTGAGAGTGTTTTGTACCTGTATTTTTTCTAGATTTCAGAATGTGAGAGTGTTTTGTGTTATATTGTTTCTACATTTCAGAGTGTGAGAGTGTTTTGTGTTATATTGTGTTCTACCTGTATTTCAGAGTGTGAGAGTGTTTTGTGTTATATTGTGTTCTACCTGTATTTCAGAGTGTGAGAGTGTTTTGTGTTATATTGTGTTCTACCTGTATTTCAGAGTGTGAGAGTGTTTTGTGTTTTATTGTGTTCTACCTGTATTTCAGAGTGTGAGAGTGTTTTGTGTTATACTGTGTTCTACCTGTATTTCAGAGTGTGAGAGTGTTTTGTGTTTATTGTGTTCTACCTGTATTTCAGAAGAGTGTTTTGTGTTTTATTGTGTTCTACCTGTATTTCAGAATGTGAGAGTGTTTTGTGTTATATTGTGTTCTACCTGTATTTCAGAGTGTGAGAGTGTTTTGTGTTATATTGTGTTCTACCTGTATTTCAGAATGTGAGAGTGTTTTGTGTTGTATTGTATTGTATTCTACTAGTATTTCAGAATGTGAGAGTGTTTTGTGTTATACTGTGTTCTACCTGTATTTCAGAATGTGAGAGTGTTTTGTGTTTTATTGTGTTCTACCTGTATTTCAGAATGTGAGAGTGTTTTGTGTTTTATTGTGTTCTATTGTGAGAGTGTTCTACCTGTATTTCAGAATGTGAGAGTGTTTTGTGTTTTATGTGTTTCTACTTGTATTTCAGAGTGTGAGAGTGTTTTGTGTTATATTGTGTTCTACCTGTATTTCAGAATGTGAGAGTGTTTTGTGTTATATTGTGTTCTACCTGTATTTCAGAGTGTGAGAGTGTTTTGTGTTATACTGTGTTCTACCTGTATTTCAGAATGTGAGGGTGTTTTGTGTTATATTGTGTTCTACCTGTATTTCAGAGTGTGAGAGTGTTTTGTGTTCTACCTGTGTTTCAGAGTATGAGAGTGTTTTGTGTTTTATTGTGTTCTACCTGTATTTCAGAGTGTGAGAGTGTTTTGTGTTATACTGTGTTCTACCTGTATTTCAGAGTGTGAGAGTGTTTTGTTTTATTGTGTTCTACCTGTATTTCAGAATGTGAGGGTGTTTTGTGTTTTATTGTGTTCTACCTGTATTTCAGAATGTGAGGGTGTTTTGTGTTATATTGTGTTCTACCTGTATTTCAGAATGTGAGAGTGTTTTGTTTTATTGTGTTCTACCTGTATTTCAGAGTGTGAGAGTGTTTTGTGTTATACTGTGTTCTACCTGTATTTCAGAGTGTGAGAGTGTTTTGTTTTATTGTGTTCTACCTGTATTTCAGAGTGTGAGAGTATATCATCAGAAGACCTTGTTCCGGGTGATGTTATTGAGATTCCTGCTCACGGCTGTCTGATGTATTTTTTATTACAGTTACCGCATTAAACCAGCTCAGTATCACAAACAATTGTCCAGTGATTTATAAATGGAGTTTTAAAAACAAATATTTGGTTTTATTGGATTTACAACCCTATGGCCTATTCTTGTCTCTGAGAAAGTCAAAACAGTTGTGCAGACAAATTCATCGGTTGAATAAGCTTAAAAAGGAAATCTTAAAATGATGGGTGCAAAAAAAAGGACTTGATTATGGGGCAAGAAAAGTGGAACAATCTACCATCATTTTGTAAAATTGATCGGTTTGGCTGTACCGATGTGATGATCAATTATAAAAATCAATAATTGATTGTGTAGAAAAATGTTAACTGTAATTGTTCCTCTAGTTTAGACGATGCAATTGTTCAAGGGGTTTGGGTTTGTTTTCAAAACTACACAAAGAAAAAGGATATTAAATAAATTAATGATTTGTAGGTAGGATCTATGCAGGTTAATATACTCTTCAAAAGAAGAAACGCAAAACCACATTGTCGTAACATTTGGAGAATTGATTTAATTATTAAATGGTGAGTCCGATAATTACCAAATGTTGCAGGATTGTTCACAATTCACTCTAGTCCATTGTGAGTAAGTGATAGGACACACCACCAAGGTCAAGGTCATCTGGAGTCAATACCGGGTGTGGCCTCCGCGTGTGTTGACAACTGCCTGGCACCGCCTGCCCATTGAAGCAACCAGAGTACGGATGACGTCCCGGGGGATGGTGGCCCACTCGGCCTGCAAGGCTGCTGCCAGCTCGGGCAGGGTCTGGGGCTGTCGTTGTCGCTGTCGGAGGCGTCGGTCCAACTCGTCCCATAGATGCTCAATTGGGTTCAAATCCGGTGATATCGATGGCCAAGGAAGGACATTAATGTTGTTGTTCTGTAGGAAAGCTGTTGTGAGACGTGCTGTGTGAGGCCTGGCGTTGTCATGTTGGAACACTGCGTTGGCGTTGGCCATAACTGGAACGATGTGTAGCCGGAGGATCTGGTCAATGTAGCCCTGTGCATTCAGGTTGCCCTGCACGTGGACCAGGTCAGTTCTGCCAGTGTGTGAGATGGCTGCCCACACCATGACACTACCCCCGCCGAATCTGTCCACTTCCTGCACGCAGTTTGCCGCATAACGTTCACCACGACGCCTATACACGCGACATCTTCCATCATGACGTCGGAGCAGAAATCGGGACTCGTCACTGAACCACACCTGTCTCCATCTCAGTTGAGGCCATTGTCGATGAATCTGGCACCACTGCAGTCGGAGTCGACGGTGTTGTGGTGTTAAGATGACACCTCGAACTGAACGTCTGGCACGAATTCCTACCTCACGTAGGCGGTTCCGTACGGTCTGGTCGGATATCCTGCGCAAACCTGGTATTGCTGCGGCTGTGGAGGTGGCAGTAGTCAATCGTTCCCGAAGGTGGCGTACCCGGATGTAGCGGTCCTGCCCGGGGGTAGTGACCCGTGGTCGACCGGATCTAGGGAGGTCACGTGTTGATCCATGTTGCTGGTAACGGTCCCACAGTCTGGAGATGGTGCTTGGGGACACATGGAATGCCCTGGCAACGGCCGTTCTGGATTCGCCTGCGTCTAGTCGGCCGATGGCATTGTTTCTCTGCGGTTCACTGAGACGTGGCATGTCCTGGATTGTCAACTGTCGGCCAGATACAGAGGCCAGGCAAGCGAACACCCTGCACTTTTATACTGTCGGTGTTCATGTTGCACGTGCAGACAACGCACGTGCAGTGGTGACATGGTTTGCACGTGGCTGCGTTTTTGCGAATATTCACATTTTGAAACTTTATTTTACAGTAGCTGCGTTTTATCGAATGTAACCGTGGGAATGTGTTTGGGACATGCAATGACCTTATATTCACAAAGCATGAACTGGTAGGAAACATAAAATCGGAGTTATAACCCATTTGTACCCTTTTGCGTTTCTTTTTTTGAAGAGTATATGACAACAGGTGCTTGGTCCTTATAATTTGAATCCTTTTTATGTTCATATAATTCTAACTGATGTGTAATCAAATATCATAACCAATGGTCGATGCTGAAATTTCAACCGATTCTATGTACAGTAGATGTTGAGTGAGATCTCATTGATATTATAGTTTTTTGACATTTCTTATCGAGCCATTTTAAAAGTAAGCCATGAATCAACATGAAAATTTTGTCATCACTATAAATTCCAGTCTGTAAATACTGTGTTGTTATAAATGCTTGGATTGGACCAAATTAATGCGATACCTTGCTTGCTACCCATGCGATGTAGAAAACCGACGTACGTCAGTTTTGTACGTACTACTTTCTGCAATATTTTCTTTATTGTTTAAAATGAATCAAATAACCCTTAGTGTTGAATCAGTAACTGTTAATGTTTGTTAAAAAACATGCAGACATATTTTTTAAAAGTTATTTGTCATAAAAATGTGAGAGTTCTCTCGGTCAGCTACTGACGGAAAACACTGAACCGTAGCATGGGGATTCCTCTAGTGCTGCTCATACAGTGCGTAAAGTGGTTCTGTTTTCATACTTGAATGAACGTCACAAATTATCATGTTCAATTTATAAATGTTTTGTGCAAAATTATCATGTTCTATTTATAAATGTTTTATGCAAAATTTCAATGTTCAGCATTTCATACTTATATCCAGCCAGTGCACCACAACTGTCTGTGGGAAAGTGCATATAAAAGATCCCTTGCTGCATTGTGAAAAGTGTAGTGGTTGTCCTCTGATGACTAATAAATGTTTGACATCCAATAGCCAATGATTATTTAATCAGTGTGCTCCAGTGATGTCGTTAAACAAAACAAAGAAACAAACTTCATATTTATTCCACTATTCAACTTCAGAAAGTAGGACTTTTTAAAATCACTTCATACATTCAGCATATTCACATGAACACAAATATTATACATCATGACTATATTCTATTCTCTCCTGCAGGTGAGAGTGTTCCAGTTACCAAGACTCCGTTACCAAACCCTCGAATCAGCAAGGACCAGACAGACATCGTCTTTGATATCCAACAGCATTCCAAACATGTCCTCTTCTGTGGAACTAACGTCATTCAAACACGTTACTACGGCAACCACAAAGTGAGAGCTGTGGTTCTCAGAACAGGTAAGCAGTAGACCATACTGTATTTCTGATTAGTCTGCTTGACATGGACAGATAACTTAGGGTCATTTGATTTTCAGAATTTTAATTTTTAAATTATATAAATTAGTAACTAATGAGTACTTATTATCATGCAAACTTGGCACCCCAGTGGTAAAGCGTTCGCTTGATGCACGGTCGGTCTGGGATCAATCCCCGTCGGTGGGCCCATTGGGCTATTTATCGATCCAGCCAGTACACCACGACTAGTACATCAAATGCTGTGGTATGTGTTATCCTGTCTGTGGGATGGTGCATATAAAAGATACCTTTCTGTTAATCGAAAAAAAGAGTAGCCCATGAAGTAGCGACAGCGGGTTTCCTCCCTCAATATCTGTGTGGTCCTTAACCATATGTCTGACGCCGATATAACCGTAAATAAAATGTGTTGAGTGCGTCGTTAAATAAAACATTTCCTTCCTTCCTTCCCTGAGAATTTGAAATATTCAAGATGGCATACACAATAAGTAGTTTGTTTCAGTGCAATGGTGCTGTTTTTTATTGCTCAGAATAATGATACTATTTCATAAATTTTCACTTGTTTGCTGAATCAAAATTGAGGTACATTTTACTTGTTCGAGCAGATTTTCACTTCTTGGAGCAGACAAGTACTTATTTCAGATGGTAACATGGTGAACTTTTGGAGTTAGTCTTATAATCAATACCATCAAGAAAGGCTATGATGAGAGCTATTAAAGTGAAGGCCCCTAGTTTCTAAAAACTGTGGCATATTTTTCACTATTAGAGCCGTGAAATCATACCTTACTTAGACTTTATTGTTTAGATTATCCATTTCTGTACAATCGCAAGTGTTTCTGGTCATCCTACTGTTTTTAATATCACAAAATGCATTTTTCATATTTTAAAAATATGCATGTATCTAAGAAGTAATTTGGGGGAGGGGGGGGGGGGGGCGGCGGCGGACGTAGCCCACTGGTAAAGCGCTCGGTTTGGGATCGATCCTTGTCGGTGGGCCTATTGGGCTATTTCTCTTTTCAGCCACTGCACCACGATTGGTATATCAAAGGCTGTGGTATGTGCTGTCCTGCCTGTGGGATGGTGCATATAAAAGATCCCTTGCTACTAATGGAAAAATGTAGCAGGTTTCCTCTCTAAGACTATATGTCAAAATTACCAACTATTTGACATCCAATAGCCGATGATTAATAAATCAATGTACATTTTAACTGAGAAGTAATGGTTATGGAATAGAGTTTTAGTCTATTTTATTTTAAGAGTATTTTCCCGTTTCAACATCAGAGACAATTGTTTGACTCGATTGTAACTTTATCCAAATGTGTTACAGGTTTGTATATTAACTAAAATTGACCGGTGTCCATTTTTACTGGTTGAAACTAGGGTCTGCGACTTTAAGAGCTGATTGTCGTTTCAGGTTTTTCCACCTCCAAGGGAGCTTTAGTCCGTGCTATTTTGTACCCGAAACCCGTGGATTTCCGCTTCAACCGACAGACCTACTGGTTTATATGTGTGCTGGCTGGCATCGCCTCTCTTGGCTTGATCTACACCATTATCATCATGGTAAGTTGACAGGGATGCTTGTCGGTCGTTAAACACAATTTAAATTTAAATTGCCAAATATAGGTCAGAATAAATGCGCCAAAATTTGAGGATTAAAATTGCATAATCATTCATTTTAAATATGGATTTGATAAATATATTTCATAGTAAATTTGCTTTTTAAAAAAACCAACTTATTTGAGAATTAATGATATTTAAGTCTATTTCAATGCATTAATATTTGGCTCTTGAAAATGAAAATATTGAAATAATCAAATGCTAGACGCCAAATAGCCGTTGTTTAAAATGTGCTTGGTTGCATTAAATGAAGTTTTCCTTTCCTGAATATTGACTTTACTACACATTTTCAAACAAAACGTGCCAGTTACTTGCTCTTCTTGAACATTCACTTTTTTTACACTGAGATGATGTCGTGTTGATATAAAGGTATGTTTTAATTTCAGAGTTGGGGTAATATGGAATTGCGTTGGTATATATTAATATATACTCAGTATTTGCTAATGATATATTTTTAACCATGGGAAGTTTAATTTTAATCCAAGTATTGCCTAGAATCTACTAATTATTGTTCCAGTGTGTGCAAACAGGTTGGTTAACAACACTGCCTACAGTGTTGAACATGACCGCTATGATGGTGGCTAGGTTATGGTTTGGGAAAGACTTGACTCGGTTGTTAAAACCAAAGTCCATGTCATACTGGGAGAAAACAATGCCATGTGCCTGTTAAGGGATGAAATACTGGATCCTCACGTTCCACCATATGCAGGTGTTTTGGGGTGTCGTCCTGGTGGATGTCTATGCACATCCACATCATGCTAGGGTAGTTAATCATCAAAAAGAAACCTAGTGTAAATATAGTGACCAGCTCAGTCTTCGGACCTCAATCCAATTGAACATGTGCAGCATTTACTACAGGTGGCCATTTCACACTTTCTGGTCCAACCACAGACTCTGCAAGTCCTAGGAGTTGCACTTTTGGAGGAATGAAACGATTCAAGTTCAAAGACTGGTTAGAAGCATGACACAGCGATGCCATGCTGTTGTGACAAGATGTTATCACATACAGCATTAACATCACTGTGCATCAGTCGGAGATGTTCTCACACACGACACTGACATCACTGTGCATCAGTCGGAGATGTTCTCACACACGACACTGATATCACTGTGCATCAGTGGGAGATGTTCTCACACACGACACTGATATCACTGTGCATCAGTGGGAGATGTTCTCACACACGACACTGACATCACTGTGCATCAGTTGGAGATGTTCTCACACACGACACTGACATCACTGTGCATCAGTTGGAGATGTTCTCACACACGACACTGACATCACTGTGCATTATTATTAGTATTATTTGGTGACTAGATGCTCCAGAATACATAATCCTTAGCAAGCGTTTAATAGTGTATACATGTATTTATCATATAATATCTTACATTTTCAGTGCAATCAAAGTATGTGATATGTTTCAGATCACATACTTTGAGAATTTGATAACTTTGCAAATTAAATGTAAATTAGTCGAGGTCTCGGCACTAGGTTTTCTGACATTTAAGCAAGCGTACTTGGGTGACACTCCATGATTGACGTATGCATTCATAGTCGTCAAATAAAAACATTTCAATGGCAATTTGACACTGAAAGCTGTCCAGCGTTCAGAAAACAAAAAACGTTAGGCATAACTTTATTTTGATGTACGGACATCCAAAATGACGTCATTCGAGTTTGACGTCATTTCCATTCAAAAATACACCGCGCCACATATTCTTACGTCATTTGAATATCTAGTAATGGCGGACTGGAATTACTGTTGCGTGTACAGTTTACAAAAACACGTATTAAGCTTGAGATTATATGATAAAGAGATTATTACCCTCGTGTATTTCGGTATCGTCAGAGGCTCGCATAATACAATTTTTATTCCTAATATATGATATTGACGATACCGAAAAACACTCTGGTAATAACCTCTATGTATGTGCAGCTGTGTTAACGAGTTTTGACAAGATTTGAGATGGTGTCTACCCTGCTTTATTATTATTTCCAGAGTAATGTACAGAGGTTGTTAGTGATATTGCATGTTTACAGTCATTATTAATATTGAACAACCTTTTTTTTCCAGAATGAACGTGGTGAGAGTGTTGGTCATATTATAATCCGTGCTTTGGATTTGATCACGATTGCAGTTCCTCCCGCCCTACCAGCTGCACTGGCTGTTGGTATCGTGTTTGCCCAGAGTCGACTGAAACGTAACCAGATCTACTGTATCAGTCCAGGCAGCATCAACATCTGCGGCAGCATCAACGCTGTGTGCTTTGACAAGGTTGGTGTTGACGTCATCTTACAGAGGAGCGAGCTTAACCCTTTTTACTGTGAACCACTCTGGATCATACAATCTCCATAGAGTTAAAAGTGCACTGAAGAGACCTAGAGATCAAAGTGTTAAGAGGAAGAGTTGCACAACGACTGACTACTGAATGCAGGGTTCATAGGGATGATCTGACTACTGAATGCAGGATTCATAGGGATGATGAAAAGCCTGGAATTTACATGTAATTTTCCAGGCCTAAATAGTCAGAGAATTTGAGTTTCATCTCGGAAAGTCTTTGTATCAAAGTATCACAAGAAAAGATTGGTTTAATTGTAATATTGTTAAATTATGTTTTTTATCCAAGAAAAACATCCTTGAAAAGGTCAAGAAAAATGCCTTTGAAAAGTCATGTGAAGTCGTGAAATTCATTTATTACATCATGTTTCTTATTCAGACTGGAACTCTCACCGAAGAAGGACTTGACATGCAGGGAGTGGTACCAGTCAACAATCAAAGGTACATGGGATTTCATCACTTAGTGGTGGAAATTTGTTTAACATCAAATTTGATATATTTGTTTGTGTCTGACCGGCCTCGGTGGCGTCGTGGCAGGCCATCGGTCTACAGGCTGGTAGGTACTGGGTTCGGATCCCAGTCGAGGCATGGGATTTTTAATCGAGATACCGACTCCAAACCCTGAGTGAGTGCTCCGCAAGGCTCAATGGGTAGGTGTAAACCACTTGCACCGACCAGTGATCCATAACTGGTTCAACAAAGGCCATGGTTTGTGCTATCCTGCCTGTGGGAAGCGCAAATAAAAGATCCCTTGCTGCCTGTCGTAAAAAGAGTAGCCTATGTGGCGACAGCGGGTTTCCTCTAAAAACAGTGTCAGAATGACCATATGTTTGACGTCCAATAGCTGATAATAAGTTAAAAAATCAATGTGCTCTAGCGGCGTCGTTAAATAAAACAAACTTTACTTTTTTTTGTTTGTGTCTGGGTGGTGTTAAACATTTATTCACTTTTATATTTGATCATTGATCATTGGTTATAATTAGTTTGTATCAGCCGATCAAGTTTCCATTGTACAGTCGGTTAGAATATATGTTATGAACTTATGAAATTTATTAATTATTAGACTGTAATTATTGAACAAACAGGACAAACCTTAGAAATTGTGCTCAATTTAATACCAATTACTTACCTTATTTTGTTCTTTACATATGCATGAAAACCCCTCAATAAAATGCTTATCTTGCTTTTCACCATCATGATTTACAAACTTTGTTCTTGTACATTTAGTTAGTATGTTGATTAATGTGTTTATGATAAATAAGTATGATTTATTACGGTTTAAATGATGTTTAATTGGTGTATTTAATTAGTGTGTTTAGTGATGAATGAGTAGGATTTATTAATGTTTAATCGGTGTATTTAATTAGTGTGTTTAGTGGTGAATGATTAGGATTTATTAATGTTTAATCGGTGTATTTAATTAGTGTGTTTAGTGGTGAATGATTAGGATTTATTAATGTTTAATCGGTGTATTTAATTAGTGTGTTTAGTGGTGAATGAGTAGGATTTATTAATGTTTAATCGGTGTATTTAATTAGTGTGTTTAATGGTGAATGAGTAAGATTTATTAATGTTTAATCGGTGTATTTAATTAGTGTGTTTAATGGTGAATGAGTAGGATTTATTAATGTTTAATCGGTGTATTTAATTAGTGTGTTTAATGGTGAATGTGTAAGATTTATTAATGTTTAATCAGTGTATTTAATTTGTGTGTTTAATAGGGAATGTGTAAGATTTATTAATGTTTAATCAGTGTATTTAATTTGTGTGTTTAATGGTGAATGTTATTTCCAGGTTTCAAGACCAGATACAAGATTTCAGTGTTCTACCACCTGGACCTCTCCTCAGTGCCATGGTAACGTGTCACTCGCTCACTATCATAGAAGGGAAGATTGTGGGAGACCCCCTTGATCTGATCATGTTTGAATCCACGGAGTGGGTGAGTTGCAAGTCTAGAAAGCAGGAAGAAAGGAAGGAAATGTTTTATTTAACGACACACTCAACACATTTTATTTACGATTATATGGCGTCAGAAATATTGTTAAGGACCACACAGATATTGAGAGAGGAAACCCGCTGTCGCCACTTCACGGGCTACTCTTTTCAATTAGCAGTAAGGGATCTTTTATATACACCATCCCACAGACAGGATAACACATACCACAGCCTTTGATATACCAGTCATGATGCACTGGCTAGTTTGAAAAATAGCCCAATGGGCCCTCCGAAGAGGGCAGATTGTTTGACGAACCGCACATCACTGGGCTATGTCCCTTTCACAGAATAAAGCGAATAACCTACGTCATTAGCCTGTTATTCTCTATATGAACAGTAAAATAACTTAAAATGCTTGAGTTGTGTGAGTGACCACATTAGTGTGTGATAATTACCCAGTCATGGTGCACTTATGGTGCACTGGATGGAACAAGAAATAGCCCAATGGGCCCACTGATGGGGATCGATCCCAGACCGACTGTGCATCAAGTGAGTGCTTTACCACTAAGCTACGTCCCGCCCCATGTTGAAACAGCATCACACATGAGCATTTGTGGACATATTTTACCATTAGATCATAAAATTGTTGAAGGTAGTTGCTTGATAGAAACTAAGTGTTGGGTGGACCAAACCTCAAATGTTAAATTCACACAAATTCTTTTCTACTTCACCTGACCTCTAAGAAATGCATATTCCCATAAGGATAGTGGTCTGGTCCAAACATCCCAACAGCCAATGGTATGGTCTAAAAATCTTCCAATGAGTCCTCTACTTCCTGTTCCAGTCACATGATTGTAACTTCGTTCTTTCTCCTTCACTGATTTGGTTCGGACGTCTTTTCTCAAGTTTTCTCCAAATTTTAATTTATTCTATCTCCATGTCCTTTCTTGCTTTCAAGTTCCATGTTATTACTTACCACTGGCAGCTTCTGTATTTTAAATAGTTTGCTCTCCATCTCTACATCCCAGTCCTCGTCTTTCCAATCACAACAGATGTTGTTTGCCCCTTGTGACTATCGATGCCATAAATTTGCCATTCGTCAACAGCTATGGCAATGATGTAATTATTGTATGCTGAAATCAGAATGGTTTATTGCATATAAAGAGATTGGTGCCAGTGTTTTAGTAGCTGATGAAATACATGGACCAGGGCACACCCAGCCCTCTGTCAACTGATAATTTATATACAAAGTGGCTACAACATTTAGTAGTTGGTTAATAAAACTGTTTAAATAAGCCATTTCTCTATAATTTTCAAGGAAATATACCACATGTCTCAAAAATGGCAAAAACTAATTTTTCCTGTACTCAATTGTAGAAGCAGCCCTCTGACAGTTTCAATATTGCATCAACTGTTTAACAGGCTTACGCTAAAACAAGAATTCAATTCCTCTCTACTTAACCTGACCTCAAACAATGGCATATTCCCCTAGGGACAGTAGTCTGATCCAAACATCCCAACAGCCAATGGGATGGCTTAAAATCTTCCAATGAGCCCTCTGCTTCCTGTTCCTGAAATGGAAGTGGGGAGGCTGGGTGGCTATAAACCCTTGAGATCAGGTTAAGTGTTCTTAAAAGAAAAAACATTGCCAGTTTTCTCCAATTCATTCATTTAGTTTTTGTAACCTTGTCATGACCATGTAAATTATGTCCTAAATTAAATGCACAACAAAAAATGGTTTATAGAAAACTAGACTAGTATATTATATGGGCAGTGTAAATGAATCGATCGTGGTGACAATTTTGAGAGGTCTGAGAAGAATAATGGAGATTAGAATGTACATATTATTGTCTTCTTTTGTGTCGCAGGTTTTGGAAGAACCCGGGCAGGAAGAAACTCGTTTTGACATGATGGTTCCAACAATTGTTTATCCGAAAAACAAAAAGTTTTCCACATCAGAGACCTATCTTGATGGGCAGGTTGGTTGTCTGCAAATTTATACAAAATAATGTCTGGTTTTTAAAAATATTTAGATGCATACCCCATAAATAATTTTAGATATTTATATTTATTAATGAACAAGGTCTGGTATCTTTGTACACAAGAAGGATTTAATCAAATTACTGAATAAACTGGACATTCACCAAGATCTTGATTATTCAATATAATATATTTTTTAAGTCACTAAGTTACAACACCATTTCTACTTAGGATGTGAAATAAACCACTGTCATAATCTCTGTCATAATCTCTAATTCAAGGTTTAGCTTCACCAAATCGCCAAATGCAAATTAAAGTTTAATTTGGTGCTTATATTTCATTAAGAATTCGTTAAAAAGCTAATTTGTTTGTAGATCTATCACCATTTTGACTTCAGATGGTTTTGTTTTTACCAAAGTACTAATAAATTTGGTAGTCCAGCTTAAAGCATTTAGTTATTTATGTTGTTACAGATTGTTGAGCCAAGCGGTGATGAGATTGGAATTCTCCGACAGTTCACCTTCTCCTCCAGTCTGCAGAGAATGTCCGTGATCACACGCAAACACGGGGCTGCCAACTTCGACCTGTTTGTGAAGGGCTCGCCAGAAATGGTCACCAGTCTCTCAAAACCTGATACAGGTCTGTGTGCAAATAGTTCAAGAGTCGCATCGGGCAGCCTTGTAGATAACTGACAGTTGAACAGTGACGTGTGCACATAAAGCTATATATAATAAGAGTTTGTACTTGTTTATGAAAAACCTGGAAAGGTATGGAATTTAAAAATAATTTTTCCAAGCCCTTTAAAAACATGAACATGTGCACATAGTGTATGTTAGGGGGATGACATAAGCTTAAGCTCATGTTACAGTTATTCATTTTCTACTTGGCATCTATTCAATGTGTAGGGTGGTTTTTAGCTCATGTTACAGTTATTCATTTTCTACTTGGCTTCTATTCAATGTGTAGGGTGGTTTTTAGCTCATGTTACAGTTATTCATTTTCTACTTGGCATCTATTCAATGTGTAGGGTGGTTTTTAGCTCATGTTACAGTTATTCATTTTCTACTTGGCATCTATTCAATGTGTAGGGTGGTTTTTACTCATGTTACAGTTATTCATTTTCTACTTGGCATCTATTCAATGTGTAGGGTGGTTTTTAGCTCATGTTACAGTTATTCATTTTCTACTTGGCATCTATTCAATGTGTAGGGTGGTTTTTACTCATGTTACAGTTATTCATTTTCTACTTGGCATCTATTCAATGTGTAGGGTGGTTTTTAGCTCATGTTACAGTTATTCATTTTCTACTTGGCATCTATTCAATGTGTAGGGTGGTTTTTACTCATGTTACAGTTATTCATTTTCTACTTGGCATCTATTCAATGTGTAGGGTGGTTTTTAGCTCATGTTACAGTTATTCATTTTCTACTTGGCATCTATTCAATGTGTAGGGTGGTTTTTAGCTCATGTTACAGTTATTCATTTTCTACTTGGCATCTATTCAATGTGTAGGGTGGTTTTTAGCTCAGACTTTGGTCATAAGATCGAACCTCCTCAGCGAACCAATTGTGTTTTTACCTGTCCCAGAAAGTGCCCCACAGTTGGTATACCAAGGTCCATGGTATGTGCACTCCTGTCTGTTGGAAAGTGCATACAAAAGATCGTTTGCTGCAAATAAAAAAATTGTCTCTGATGACTAGATTGGAATTACCAAATTACCAATAGCTGAAGAATAATGATACAATGTGCTCTTGTTGAATTGTTAAACTTAAACTTTTAATATTATTCAATATATAATTTACAAATATAAAGTTAAATACGTTGAACGCATGTTTATCAGTTCAGTATTAGGAAAACCTTGGTAAACTTAGAATAATGTTTTACAAAGATATAAAGATTAGGGGTCATTCACAATTGTCAACATTAACATAAGCGTACAAACCGTACGCTGGGGGTGAGGGGGTTAACAGCCGCTGTACGCTTTTTAGAAATACAAATAAATGTCGATTTATAACTTTCCGAGAAATCTATTTTCCCCCTAATTGTCGTTATTATAAACAGCAGAGAAGGCAACCGAAGCTCATGAAAAGATCCACAAGTGCCCGATTTGTAATGAGAAGTATCCCACAAGATACCAGCTCCTGAAACATCAAAACCAGGACAATCACAAGCAAAAGAAAAGAAGACCCAAGAAAATCACTTGAACATGGCTTCTAGATTATGATAGGCCCACTCCAGTGGCTAGTGACATTCTAATATAACTGCCAATAAAAGATGGACAAAAAAAATCAACATTTTATTTTGTACACTTATGGGGGGTCGGGGGGGGGGGGGGGGGGGGGGGGGGGGGGGTCATAAAAAAGTGTACTCTTTGTACACTTATGATAATGTTGATAATTGTGAATGGCCCCTTACCATATTATGGTTAATATATGTTTAAATATTTATTTTACATATCTGAATACTTATGGATATGATCTTATACTCTTTGTATATATTTAAACATTTTAAGTAATAATATTCTTTGAGCTGAATTGGACTTCTTGTTTTGTTTGCAGTGCCTATGAATTTCCATGATATCTTGATGGATTATACTCAACATGGATACAGAGTTATTGCCCTTGCCTGGAAACCTTTATCACCCAAGTTAAACTATGTGAAAGCACAAAGAATTACAAGGTGGGCAGTCAGATTGTATACTTAGACAGATCTGAAGAAATTTACTGGCCTTTGTTAGTAGTCGTCCTTTGATACGTATTGGGA
>NC_054713.1:23455817-23553317 GCF_016097555.1 Gigantopelta aegis | reverse complement strand
ATCGTAAGTTCTTGACCTGTCTCGTTTGCCGCGAGTCTACGAGGACAAGTGATCTGAGATAACGCTGTTGTCGTGGATGTCGTTGCCAGGCTAGGTCGGCATGTCAGGGTCAACTGTTTCCCGGTCAGTGGGTTCTGTGATAAGCAACTGACCTGTATACCCGGAATAGTTTGTCAGCGGGAAAACAGTAAACAGTAAACTTGCCAATAACGGCAAACCCAGAGAACATCTGTTATTGAAAATTGCCTTTTTACAAATCACAGAAATGTACCCGCAGTAATGTACAGTAAGTAAAACTGCCAATAACGACCACTTAAGGAACATCTGTTATAGAACATCTGTTTTGGAAAGTGGTATTTATACAAATAGCTGGTAGAGGTATATACACGTTTCTACAGTAAGCAAACCTACCAAAACAGGCCTCACCTAGAAATAGTGTTTTTCCTAGCTTTTTTTAGCATGGTGTGACACCATGCCTCAGTAGTCTAGCGCCATTTTGCCTTAATCGGTGCCATGCTACCCTGAGATTAAAAAATCCTTTCTCAATAATTAATTCTAAAATTGCCTTTATAAAATACTCAGAATATTTATTATTGAGTAATAAAAGATGCCTGTTATATAGTTTACAATTCATTGATTGAATTAAATATATTAATTACATTTATGTTTATTTCAATTAATGTTTTTGTGTTTAATAAAACAGAAGTGCCATGAATATGATAAAATTCCGCAAAAGTGTTTAGTCTACCACGCCCTGCCAAATATATAGAATGTGAATGAATGAATGAATGAATGTTTAACGACACCCCAGCACGAAAAATACATCGGTTATTGGGTGTCAAACTATGGTAATGGAAACAAATAAGGTGATGATCAACATCAACAGAAAAATTCAAGATATAAATAAAAACAGTGTAAAGAACTGTGCAAAATACAAATACAAATATCACAGAGAGGTACTGACTTTTACTCTAAACTTCAATGTGTGCTGTATTGGCCATTCTCAAAGAGAATGTTACACCCCTGCACCACGGTGAGGTTACAGCACGCGCAGGGGCCAAATATATAGAGGCAACACTAATCTGAGAACATCTGTAATAGAAAGTGGTATTTACATACACAGAAGATAGAAATATACGCACTTTTTTTTAAATTTAGGTTAACCTTTGAAAAAACCCACCCCCCACAAAAATACCCCCCGCCAAAAAACAAAAAACAAAACAAAGAACAAACCCAAACAAACAAGACCACAACCCCCCAACCCCCCCCCCCCACCCCCCCCAAAAAAACCCAACAACAACCCAACAACAAAAAACAAACCCAACAACAACACAACACAATAGCGGACACGTAGAGAACACCTGTTTATTATAAGTAGTCTTGTTTTTTTACAAGTAATGGGGAGAAATGCATGTACTTCTCTCTAGTATCTGAACGCATGGTTTAATATCCTAAAAGTGTCTATGTTCTAAATTACAGCGTGCAATGATATTTCTCACTAAAGCTAAGTTCTTGCATGAAACGGTAAGTATTTTCAAACTTGTAATGTGCATTTTATTTCTGAGTATATAATTTTGTCACTATTGCTGTAACATTTCGAAAGACACTAAAGCCTACCGCAAACTACAACCATCAGCTAAGCAAACTTTTTGCTCAGCTGATAGCTCTCGCGTAAGGCAATTTTGCCGAGTGTTTCGCCTCGCGTGCTCTTGGGGGAAATATCTATTGTGTTTAATATTTTTGACCACGAGTGGCAAAAATCACACCTTGTGCAAGATACGTGAGCTATCAGTTGAGCTGAATTTCCAACTGACCAATAGGAACACGAAAATTACGACAGAATGACGTCATCGTGACAGTTGTAAGCAAATTAGCTCAGTATTTAACTCACCATGTGTTCTGGAATTGCTATAAGCCAACAGCCATTCTATACTTTCATTCCGAGTTTTGATAACGATGAGGCAAGACCTTTGTCCGTGCTCTCTCGTGTTACCCCCCCCCCCCCCCCCACCTGGGGGGATTAATCACCAGCTACTCAGTGCTCTTGGAGTACCGGGTATCGTACACCGGGTCACGGGCTTCCGTGACCTTGGTGTACGGAAACCCACCAGCCCCGAAGAAAGGAAGGATTAGGAAAAGGAATCGCGCGCCAGGGAAGGAACGGGGGGGGGGGGGGGCAAAGCCAGCGGCTAAACCGCTGGTGGCGGCTCCTTCTGTGATGCCGCCCCCAGCCCAGCCTACGACCGAGCGGAAGAAGACGGACAAGCTCCAGTCAGACACCACACGGCCGACTACGCCACCGCCAGCACCGTTCACTTTGATGTTCCCGAAGTTTGCGGCAAGGCACCCTAATCGCCGGACATCTTCAACTTCGGAGATAGATCGTGCTACCAAGGAGGAGCACGCCCGGAGTTCGGCCCAACCCGCCATTGGAAAGAGGAAAGCGGAGACTACTGCGACCACCAGCAGAGACCCACTTCAACAACCGCCGCCGCCCCCCAAAGGGGCGGAACCAGTGGAAGGCACTAAAGCCTGGACGCTTCACGGCCACCTGGACAAGCGCTACAGCAGGTGCTACCGGACGAACATTACCCAGCCGGACAAATTTATTTGTCCACCGCACATCCCGGGATACCGAGAGATCCCCGACGGCGAAGGACAGCTGGAAAGCCACGTCATCAGGCTCAACGATGGAATCGAATGTCTTTGCGTCACATACTGCAGGGGTCAATTCCACAACCAGGCTCTGCTGCTCACCCAGATGGATAACGTATCAATCCATCGTATCCTGAAGAAGATCTTCGGAGGGGAGCAGTATCCCAAAGCCGCCAAGATTTTATTGACCCCGGAATTGCTTCAATTCCTGCCTAACTTCGATACCAGAGTCTGGCTGTCCTCGCCGTAGACGTCAACCTCCTACCAACCTCCTACCAACCTCCTTTTCCTCCGTGAGTATGGACTTTACTAGACTTTTTTTTTTTTTAGGCCGTCATTTCAAAAAGTTTTGTTTAATTTTTTTTGTAAACAGTCGGTAACCTTTTACTTTTGGCAGTCCGTTTAAATTGCTCAAATCACCTTAAAACCATTTCGGTCGAGCAGTCAAAATTAATTTTTGGTTTAACTTTTTAGTCCAGACAGGTTTGGACGCAGATATCATATGTAGACTCAGGTACTTGACAAGTTTTACCGAGGAATTGAAATTCAGCCAATCAGAACACGGCTCCCACTCGGTGTTACTTGAGTTTTTCTTGGTGTCTGCTAGTCGGTCCGCGCTCGCTGGATTCAATTTGCAGACTTAGACTTTTGACAAGCTTCCCAAGGAATCGAAATTCAGCCAATCACAGCTAGGCCTCACTTGGTGTCTGCTATTTGGTCCGCGATCTCGCTGGACTTATTTACTAACTGGCTTTTTTCCAAATTCCGCCCACCTCAAACTCATCCCCACCCCCCTCTTGCTCCGGAGTTGGTCACTGGCGAAGTCAGAGGCTAAATCCATAGTGGGCGTGCCTGAACCTTCGTGGATAGGGGCACGTTAATAGAGTTGCCCGTTGCCCGTTAAGCCAACAGCTGAGCAGAAAGTCTCAAGTAACGTTTTGCTCAGCTCATAGCGCTCGTCTGCGGTAGGCTTTACCAACCAGCGGACAAATAAGAAGGGGGTGGGCTGGAGTTGTGGTAGGGGAGGGATTTAACCATAATCAATGCAGATCTGACAAGAACTAGGTGACTAACTTCATTCTTCTGTAACTACTTTGCAAGTCATTTACCTCTGTGGCAGAGGAGCACAAATTCTTGATAACAAAACCGGTGTATTGAAAAGACTGGAATGTTTGTTTAAAATCAGCACTTTGTGTTATCAGCGAATACCGAGGAACCCTCAGATACGTATAGTCACGGTGACACATAAAATACACCTAGTTCATATGAACGAAAAAACCATAGCCACAACCAACACTCGAATCTCCGCACCAAGCGGTCAAAGGTCGTGACTGCTGCTAAACGACTGTGTTAAAAAGTATTTTCCTTTTCAATAGATCTTCCACATTAATTTCGCTACCGTCACACGCTATAATTTATTGTTTTTCATTTTACCATTCAGAAAGGGAGTGCTATTTCACTGTTTTGGCCACAGACCACAATAATTTACATTATGTTTCTATGTAGCATTAGTGGCTATATCAGTTTTATTAATATCAGTAGGTTCATGGAGGCACATAGACATTACATATATGTTCACATACACTTAAATAATTAATACATGAAGTTATGGTTAGGCGAGAGTAGAACATTTATTTTGTACTGTAATTTTGAATTGATGAAGACTATTAACAAAAAAACAAAACATGTTTTGACCATTATAGGTTAGTACTTAATGCACGAGGGGGGGGGGGGGGGGGGGCGAAGGTTTACCATTTTTTTTTTTTTACATTATTTAATTGGTGCACTGACCCTTATGGATCCACACGATTATTTTTGTGATCAAGAGACTCCATGACACTTCAGTTATTATCACAGTGCTGACAATAACAGGTAATTTATCGTGTTAATCATAGCAGTACGTGTCAGAAGCAAATATGCCACCGCGGCTAGTCCGAGTGCAAAGTCCAACTCGAAAACTGAGTAAAGTCACGTGAATCAGCCATCCACAGTCGTAGAGCTAAGTTTACTCTGTTCCCAATACATCCAGCGAAATCACTGTTTTCTCGCCCTTCACGATAAAATCAATGTTTATTCCCTTCACGATAAAATCAATGTTTATTGTTACACTAAATTCAATGAAATTAATGTTTGCTGTCCCTTTATAATAAAATTAATCCTTCATAATAAAATTAATGTTTATTGTTACACAAAAATCAATGAAATTAATGTCCATAATAATAAAAAGTAAAATAAATGTTTTGTGTCCCATCACTATAAAAGTCAATAAATCAATGTTTACTTTCTGTTCACAATATAATCAGTGTTTAGTGTCCTTTTTTAACAAAAAGCAGTTACAACAATGTTTACTGTCCGTGCTTAGTAAACTCAATGTATAGTGTTCCTTCTCAATAAAAATCAGTAAAGTCAATGTTTACTGTCCGTGCTTAATAAAATCAGTAAAATCAATGTTTAGTTTTCACTTCATAATAAACATCAGTAAAATCAATTATTAGTGTTCCTTCACAATGAAAATCAGTAAAATCAACAATTATTAGTGTTCCTTCACAATAAAAATCAGTAAAATCAATGTTTACTGTTACTTCAAAATAAAACCAGTAACGATGAATTTATACAAATAATTATGGCAATTCCATTACAGCCTAACTTGATAGCTTAGGCATAACCCATCGATAGCCTTACAACCTAACTCGATAGCACAAGCTTAAACAGTCGATAGCTTTACAGCGAATTAAATAGCACACGCATATCCGTCGATAGGTTTACAACCTAACTTGATTACACAAGCCTAAACCGTCGATAGCTTTGGTGTTTGATTGTATGCATTTTAACTGCTTACATAATTTCCTATTAACTGGCCAGAATAAAAACGTAAAATTGAATGAATTGTCTTGCTTTCATATTGTGATTCCTATTAACTGTCTACAAAACTTTCCATTAAGTGCCCACTGTAAGGATGTAAACTTGAATGGATTGGCTGTATTGCCATTGGCTGCCTACACTAAGGATAATCAATATAAAACTTACTATTAATCGTCCATGGTAGAGATGTAAAATTGAATGGGTTTACTGGTGAAAACGAAATGCAAATCCACAGGAACAGTTGTCCACCCACACTTCATCTGCATTCCTAGGTCTAATATACCTAGGAATCCATGTCCTAGCCGTGTCGGACTTGCATTCATGGACAATCAAAATTAAAGTCCGGTGATACAATGAATGAATGAATGAATGAATGAATGAATGTTTAACGACACCCCAGCACGAAAAATACATCGGCTATTGGGTGTCAAACTATGGTAAAATGTAACAACAGTGTGATGATCATCATCAATATAAAAATTCAACAGTTAACCGGTGATACAAATGACAATTAATTATAATGTAAACAAAACGAAAAGCAGTTACCTTTCTGGTTTATTTAATTAACTTAGAATATTTAAATATTTTCTATTTATTTCAATATTTTCCATTTATGTCATTTTCAAGGATATGTATAACATTTTGTTAAGCTTATTACATGAGCATAACCAAGGTCTTTATTCATTGTGTGTTGTTCCAACTAATAACTGCTTAAACATTTAAAAACCGGCCTCGGTGGCGTCGTGGTTAGGCCATCGGTCTACAGGCTGGTAGGTACTGGGTTCGGATCCCAGTCGAGGTATGGGATTTTTAATCCAGATACTGACTCTAAACCCTGAGTGAGTGTTCCGCAAGGCTCAATGGGTAGGTGTAAACCACTTGCACCGACCAGTGATCCATAACTGGTTCAACAAAGGCCATGGTTTGTGCTATCCTGCCTGTGGGATGTGCAAATAAAAGATCCCTTGCTGCCTGTCGTAAAAGAGTAGCCTATGTGGCGACAGCGGGTTTCCTCTAAAAAAAACCAGTGTCAGAATGACCATATGTTTGACGTCCAATAGCCGATGATAAAATAAAAAATCAATGTGCTCTAGTGGCGTCGTTAAATAAAACAAACTTTACTTTAAACATTTAAAAGTAATGATTGAAAACTTGAGAACATTTTCCATAATTCGAAGCATGTTACATGTAGCAGTACTCGCAAATAATTATAACTTGCCCATACCACATACTAACAAAATTATCTATTGGACCTAATGTACTGGTATAATAATGTACTGGTATAATAATGTACTGGTATAATAATAGTACTAATAATTCAACTACAAATATGTGATATTTGCATTATATAAATTATCTTGTTAGTTTATATTTGTTAAGATTCATATTGTACTTCTCTGGTGTTTGTGCCCTTTTGTCCATAATGTTGCAGGCGCGTGTGCAGAGGGGGTGGGGTGGAGTGTCAAAACGCCCCTCTTCAAAGCAAATTTCACTTATCACAGTCCTCTGCATAATTTTCTGAACATGTCCCTGCGTTGTGAATTTTGCTGATTTTCAAAAATTAATTTGGTCTAACATATAACATGTCAGAATCTGGTCTGTGATTTCTTAGTCCGAACCCACCATATTATCGATAAAAATTATGTTAAATGGTTTTCATTAAGGTTTATCAGTTAATAGAGATGACTAAGAGTGGGTTTTAGAAGCTCAATGGGTCACTACACCGACTAAAACAAAACAGTAACCCCATAACAATTATTATACACACAATTTATAGAGGTAATTTTAAACGGACTAACTACTCATAACATTTTTACACCTGACAATTTTGAGGGGAGGGGGAAGGGCAGGCTGATTTTTATTGTCTGAAATGTCCGACTCTGGAACACAACGTATATTTATATTTGCATTACTACAAAGAAGCTATATAGAATTCCAAACAAATCAATCTGCATTTTTACATGGATTACAACTAAAATTGTAAGTAGAATGATGGAAATACATGGTGAAGTTTTCAGGCCAGCTAATTTTGCCCGAACGTGTCTATCGCCCCCCCCCCCCCCCCCCCCCCCCCCCCCCCCCCCCCCCAACACTGGGAGGAGTTAACCCCCTAACCTTGACCCTCACCCCACCCCCACCTCGTCTCGTACGTTTATGGTTTTCCCAACGGCCAGGTATACTAATGCAGATATCCTTTCCCCAACTCGTCTCTTATGCTTATGAATCTATATGATGGTCAAAACTGCTATAAGACAGTCAGTGATAATCAATTTCCAGTGTTTTGATGCTATTTGTAAATGTTCATCTATAAAAGGCAATTTTTTTTTTTTTTTTTTTTTTTAATTATTATTTTTTGTATTGTCCCCAGAAACATAAGCAAGGTCAAGGCTGGGGCCTTGAATTATTGCTGTACATGGTATTATTGTATATACATAAACGATACATAATTAAAGCTATACACTCGTATATAAAGCACATTAAACAATATCTGTATACATATGCATGTGCGTGTGTGTGTATGAGAGAGAGAGAGAGAGAGAGAGAGAGAGAGAGAGAGAGAGAGAGAGAGAGAGAGAGAGAGAGAAGGGGGGGGGGGGGGGACAGACAGACAGACGCGGACGTGTGGAGTAACAGTGATGAAGCCGAAGATAGACGAAAGGGAACATAAACGGCGCGAGCCGTATGCACACATACATAGTATCATACATAGTATTCAATATTAAGATGAAACAGATAGGCTTAACATGATACTGTAAAACAGGATATTAGCAATGCAAAATCCTTACATAACTGAAGAGGAAATGTTCTGGAGACTAGGAAGAAGAGTACTAGAAATAGAAACAAAGAGTGAGAGAAGGAAAGAAAAAAACTGCCAGCGGACTAGGAATACTAGGATTGAAAGTCCTGTGGACTAGGAGTACCAGGAATGAAAGCCCCACAGACTAGGATTCCGAGGAATGGAAGTCCGTACGAAAATCACAAGTCAATCAGATTGTGACACAGTCAAAATATAAACTTATAAAACATATTATTAAACATTATGTTAGCTTATTTAGAAATTGGGTTTTGCTGTTCGCCAAATGGTATGCTTTTTTGGAGTTACCAGTTTTCATATACTATTTACAATTTTGGGCACCATGTGTGTGTGTGTGTGTGTGTGTGTGTGTTCGCGTAGGACGCATGCACATATAGCCTACTTTATATATGTAGTTGCATATATACTTTTGAAAAAAAGCAAGATAGATACTCTTCCCACTTCAGTGTGCTAACAAAAATGTAACACAATTACAATAATTCACTCACGTTTCTGATCCACGAGTCTATGACATAAAAAAAATAAGTTGATACTGAAACTTAATTTTTTTTTTTATGTGACTTAGAGATTTGAACCCACAATAATCGTAAGATAATCGTACACATTTTTCTCTTTCTTATAAAAAGACTTACACATATCCACACACATATTCTCGCATAGAACCACTCTCACATTTATCACAAACTCTCTCTCTCTCTCTATCTCTATCTCTCTCTCTCTCTCTCTCTCTCTCTCGCGCGCACACACACGCACGCACGCACACACACACACACACACGCACACACACACACACACACAGACACACACACAGACACATGCAAACATTAAAAGAAAATTGAGGGATATCGATCTTATAAGATAATGTGATATTTTGAAGAGAAATACTAAATACAAATATCAGTTTTTAAAGCGATATTGATTTAAAAGTATTAAAGGAAGGGACAATCAAGGCATTTGACCTGGTATGCATATTCAACGATATATAATACACATTATTGCTTAATATCAACAAGTATAATCGTATAGTTAATTAATAAAACGGTTAAATGTGACGGCTATTATCTATAACGGGCTCTACTATTTTGTATCATCCCAGTGAATACGCCCTCTGGCGAGCTGGTGGTTACGTAATACCTAACGTGTCACGTCAGGAATTACTCTTCGAACTGAAGGAACAAAACATCGCAATATTCTGTAATAATAGTCATCCCAGTAAGCCAGCAACAATTATATATTTATGTTTAATACAAAATAAACCACCATTGTCAAAGTGTTGAAAAAACTGTATTATGGTTTGTACATAAATTAACCCACGTACTGAAATAATAATCGGAATGTTTTCTCAGTTAATTGGTCTTTTCTTTCCATAGCCTGTACCTGTGGTTCCTGATTGGCAGGTGTATATTTAGACGGTCCCCAGACACTGTGTCTAGACACACTAAAAGACGTGCCTCTTTTATTAAGATCACAGGGTATTGCGTGTTAACCGTACGGACACCCCTCTAATCGTAATCGATCAGCCGTCTGCTTTATTACTGTAAGTAATTCTGTAAAATTCTTGATTAAGTAGACTTTCCCATCTAAAATCACAAAACTGACCAATTACGTAGTCCCAAAGAAAAGAAAATTATCACTTGGGTATTGTGAGTGGTCGTTTTTACTCGACCGTAGCATACCAATAGGCTTAATAATATGCATTTTTTTTCTTTGGATTTTTAAAAAAGAAAAATACTGTAACTCCATTTCGTTCTATTGATGCAAATTGAAATATATTTAGTTAAATAGTTTATTATACTTTCAAGTCATTTATGTTGTTTTACAAGTCAGGTTGATGAAAGCGAAGCGCCTTGTCGTAAATTAGAGCGTTTGTTTACACTGTGCATAGAGCAGATGGACGGAGCTGACGTCACTTCGCCCCAAGCTATACCACCGGACGTCACAAAAACGAAACAAAATGGCTGCCCCCAGTTAGCAGGAATAATCACGTTTTTTTTATTAACTTTAAAATCACGCGTTTTTCATTTGTTAAAGTGTCAGTATGTGTTGGTCCGGGTATGCATCTTTCCAACACATAAATCTCTTGTTTGAGTTTACTCTACCTTTAAGAAAGAATGGTACACTTATCCATCACACTATGAGGGAAGGCTGCCAAAACCTATTTTTTTTCTTGTGTCTTGCTGGTAACTCGTGCAAATTGCAGAGTATAACAAGCGGGCATCTATATTAATTTGCCGGACTAGTATTTCTGTCACTACTGTAAAAAGAAATTAAGTCCGGTAGGAATACAAGCCCTAGAAAAAAGCTACTTAAAACTAAATCAGGTATGCAAGTCCAAGTAGGACTATGGTTTCTAAGAAATGGAGGTCCGATAGGACTACTGTTCCTACGGACCTGCGTTCCTTTTACACCGGGTCTGGTATTTTGTATTTCCTGCCCACAATAAGGATTAACATAAAACTTACTATTAATCGCCCACGGTAGAGATGCAAAGTTGAAAGGGTTTGCTGGGTCTGGTATTTTGATTCCTATCAGACTGTCAACGAAGTCCATGCTGGTCATTCACCGTGTGGTTGTCGTGGCGGTACAGTCTGTCCTGGGTGCTCTTGCGCATCAACATCCTCCTCACCGCCCTCAGCTTCTGCGTCCTCCCGAACAGCGCCTTGGCCAACAGGTTCTTCATCCTGGGGTCGTCATCAGCAAGATGGTGCATCTTCTGGTACTGCTTCACGTCCGTCAAGTCAACCTTGCTCATCTCATCCTCCAGGATGACCAAGTCTCCCAGGAACTCTGGGTTCTGGAGAACCACCGGGATAAAGTCTAGAATAGCATTCAGCAGCAGCTTGCCCGCTGTGCTGTTCTTGTTGCCTTGGTGTCTGATGGATTCGCTGGCGTAGAAGAGCTTCTCCAGCTGTCCAAACAGCTTGGGGTGATCGACGAGGTAGGCTGCCAGGTACAGAGCTTTGTCTCGTATAGGCAGCCGGTCTATCGTAATGGTTTTGTTACTGCTCATGTCCGCTTGGCCATTTACCGAGGACAAGCAAATGATGATGATGGCAAAGATACTTGTTAACATGAGGGTTCCTGCCATCTTGTTATGTTTCAAATCCTCAAGTATAACAACGCATCACTTTCCCCCAAGCAACTTGTTAATTCCAGTCTATGCTTAAAGAACCAAGAAAACTAACAAATGTTTTTTTTTTCTTCTTGCTATTTTATGAACAATAATTTAAATTGCCTCTTACGTTTATTGCAGCGATGGGATAAGTCTGTTAAAGCATTTAATGATCTTACTTTAACTCTTGGTTTGTTGAAGAATAAATTAATATTCGTTTAGGTGCATATGAACGTCGTATTCTACTTGTTTAACATTTGAGCTATCTCTACTACACCAAACATTAAACGTTTTGTTTTTAAGTCCTGTTTTCTCCACGGCAGTTTGGAAACTGAAATCCGATGTCAAGGATCCACGGTTCGTTTGTTGTTTCCACGTGTGCAAGAGCACTGTTGTATTTGGTATTATCAAGAAAGAAAGAAGTGTTTTATTTAACGACGCACTCAACACATTTTATTTACGGTTATATGGCGTCAGACATATGGTTAAGGACCACACAGATTTTGAGAGGAAACCCGCTGTCGCCACTACATGGGCTACTCTTCCGATTGGCAGCAAGGGATCTTTTATTTGCGCTTCCCACAGGCAGGATAGCACAAACCATGGCCTTTGTTGAACCAGTTATGGATCACTGGTCGGTGCAAGTGGTTTACACCTACCCATTGAGCCTTGCGGAGCACTCACTCAGGGTTTGGAGTCGGTATCTGGATTAAAAATCCCATGCCTCGACTGGGATCCGAACCCAGTACCTACCAGCCTGTAGATGGCCTGCCACGACGCCACCGAGGCAGGTTTGGTATTATCAAGCAATTATTTTATCGCGACATGATGACACAGAAAGCTAACTTGGGCATCACAAGAGAACTTTGTACATGACGGGCGACCATTGATGTCCCATAGATAGAACACAAAGCCGAGTATGAGAAAATATGCTTTGCTTTCAAAAATTATTAAACTGAGATATCACAAACTGACTACCAACTCGATTACAGTACCATCCATATCGCACTGTGTGAAAGCATAACCAAGCCCATTGCACGTGTCGTGCCAGATAAACACACTGACAGACAGACTGATAGGCACAAAGAAAGAAATGTTTTATTTAACGACGCACTCAACACATTTTATTTACGGTTATATAGCGTTGAACATATGGTTAAGGACCACACAGATATTGAGAGAGGAAACCCGCTGTCGCCACTTCACCGGCTACTCTTTTTCAATTAGCAGCAAGGGATCTTTTATATGCACCATCCCACAGACAGGATAGCACATACCACGACCTTTGACATATCAGCCCCAAACAGTCAACCAGCGGCGATCACACCTAAGCAAATACCGTCTTACCTAGATTAATTACGCGAATGTTAATTGAAAGTGATTGAAACATCTTTCATAAAAAACTATGTCGGTTCGTTAAATTAAAAGAGATATTTTAACATTTATTACAATTGTGGGTGTTATTACAATAGCGGTTGCGAGTACATTGTCACCACATCCGTTATTGTGATATGTATTACAATAGCGGGTGGTGTTACAATAGCGGTTGCGAATACATTGTCACCACAACCGCTATTGTAATATTTATTACAATAGCGGGCGGTATTACAATAGCGGTTACGCGTACATTGTCACTACAACTGCTATTGTAGTATTACAATAGCGGGCGGTATTACAATGACGGTTGCAACATGAAGGCAGACTGTTTTTTTGCCCGAATTAAACTTAAATGCCCGAATCTGGATAACATCCTTTATTCATGTTAGTATTACTGCCAAGCAGGGTTCATCACGCATATAATAACAACTAATATTGTGTGTGTAGAATGATTGAAATGCATTGTGAAAACGTTTCAGGCCAGCTCATTGTGCCCGAATCTCTGTCGTTTTAGCCGGATTGGAGTATTTGATCCAGCATGGGGAGGGGGTGGGGAGACACTGCATAAGACAGGTGGCTGCTTAGTACAGGTCAGGTTGCACCATATTAGATGATTTGTGAAGATAGTAAGTCAGCTGACTACTTAATCCAAGTCAATGTGCACCATATTCGTTAATTTGTGGATATTATAAGGTGGGTGATTAGGACAGGTGGCTGCATGATACAGATCAGTGTGTACCCTTTAAAATAAGATGGTGGTCTTTACAGACGGTCCAACACCATGTAACCGTAAATAAAATGTGTTGAGTGCGTCGTTAAATAAAACATTTCCTTCCTTCCTTTAAAGACGGACGGCTGATTACTCTGTGGTGTTAAGCCGCTAACACATTTGTTAGTTTTTTTCGTCCGCTCCCGCTTCCGCACACGTTATCCGCCGTCCGTTGTCCGTTGTCCGTTTTGTACGAACACACCTGTCATGGGTTTTAACAAGATCGCATGCCAACAGTTGCCGCACGAGAATATTACAATGCAAAACCTTTATTTCCGCGTTTGTTGTAGGCTATATAGTTCGAAACACAAACAAAATCTGCATACTTATTTGACATGTCGAAATTTCTACAACTCGACTACAATACTGATGATGCCGGTGATATATTGTTACAGTACTGGTAGAGAAAAAGAAGAAACAAGAACATAAAGAGATTGATATAGATTCCACCAGTACTTTGAAATAACACGTTGCTAAAAAAAAACACTCACTAAATATATATATATATATATATATATATATATATATATATATATATATATATATATATATATAATTTTATTATATTATTATTTTTATTTTATTTTATAATGATGGCACTGGGGCACTCGTTCTCCGTTGTTTTGTTTTGTTTTGTTCTTTTGCTTTTTATTTAATACAAAAGTCGCTAACATTCTATTCATGCTGACCTGCATATTAATCCACCCCTTTGTAAAATCCGAGATTCACCCCTGCATTATTCATAGCTTTGTGACTCATCATCATATACAAATACATGTGTCAGCATTAATACTGCTTTAACGATACCTTCGTTAAAAATAAACAATTAATAAACGAATTGTTTCATCAGCAATTTTATTTTACATTTAATAGGCTACTGGCAGTGCTGGCTTGTGTTGTTTCAACTTGGCTAGTGTTGATCGGTTCGTGGGTGGTAGTGTAGGTGCTGGAGAAAGGCACCTGTAAATTACTGTGGGTTTGGAAGGTGGCTGGTGAAATGGGCTTGTGGGACAACTGATATTGATAGGAAATTGTTTTCTATACAACACATTCATTATTTCGTGGTTTTTTGGCTTCTAAACAAACCTTTTCTGGTAAACGTTTCATTTGATAAATGCAAAATTTCATAAATAAACATACACATACAAAAGTAATGTGATGAAAACATTTACTTGCAGTTCAAGACCAACAACCTACATAACTATCTAACTTACCAAGCTACAAATTTCACCAGTAAAAGTCCCTGCACACAATAACATGTTCGTATTTATAGCACATTAATTACAAATAGCTTAAATAGCCATTGGTCAATATTAACAACTCATCATTTCATCATGAAAATCATTGAATACCGTGACTTCACGCACTGGCGTAGGAAGCGGGGGGCAAGGGGGCATGTGCCACACCACTTTTCAGATATTTTGCTTTATATTTGCTTTATAATAGTGTAAAAGTGTGTAAATATAAAAGTGCCCCCCCCCCTCCTCCCCCCCCCCACACTTTTTGGCACTTTCCTATTTGTACTGTGTTGGGCCATTTAGGTGGTTTGAGAGGATAGTATGGTGGTCTTAAACGACGGGTGGTTGTTTTATTTGTACTGTGTTGGGCCATTTAGGTGGTTTGAGAGGATAGTATGGTGGTCTTAAAAGATGGATGGTTGTTTTATTTGTACTGTGTTGGGCCATTTAGGTGGTTTGAGAGGATATTATGGTGGTCTTAAAAGACGGGTGGTTGTTTTATATTTGTACTGTGTTGGGCCATTTAGGTGGTTTGAGAGGATAGTATGGTGGTCTTAAAAGACGGGTGGTTGTTTTATTTGTACTGTGTTGGGCCATTTAGGTGGTTTGAGAGGATAGTATGGTGGTCTTAAAAGACGGGTGGTTGTTTTATTTGTACTGTGTTGGGCCATTTAGGTGGTCTGGCAGAATAATGAGATGGCCTATCAAAATGGTTGGATGGGACGGCTGTCGAATATAACACCGCTATCAGGATTGATCTGAAAAGTATTTTTACACTGTATTAGCTAAATATAGATTAACAAGGTCAGCCGTCAAAATATGACATGAACCAAGATACCTGAGGGGATTACAGTTTATCTTGAACCACAACACGGCAGATGAAGATTGTCCTCGTGACAATTCTAACCAGCTATGTCTTGACCGAGAGAACAGGACTGTTTACCAACACACATAGTGTTATCAGCAAAGATCAGGTGTCAAACACAAGGTGCCGTCGTAAAGACGTTTTGTCTAGAACACTACAACTTGAATCCGTTATTGACATACTGTAACTACCTCCTAAAAAATACAATATTTTCTGTTTTCTCAAGACAGAAAACCACACTGCGGCGTTTAACATCTTGATTTATCCTATAACGTACCCATAATATCCATGTCATAAACCCATGCGATATTTACCATTATTAACGCGGTTAATAATGTTTTGCTGTCGATGAGTCATTTGTTTACAGCCAACAAGACTTATATACCTGAGCGTAACATAAACAAAATAGATGCTTTCAGATAACAGTTTCACAACAATAAATAAACCCATTCTTCCATTTAAACTAACACTATTGTTAAAAAGCTAGAGAATGCAAAGATATATACGATCTAATAAACTTCAAATCAGTAACGTCAAAATCACAAACTAAGTACACAAATGAAGGATTTATTTTTACACCAAGTGACTTGGCATAGTACTATTTGCTACCTTTTCCATGTGTGAATGATTCAACTTTATTATGGTTTTGATGGGATTTAGTTAAAGCGCGTGACGTCATATTACTGGTGAGGCGACTTCAGAACTCTGATTGACTAAATATCGAATTAAAATGTCATCTTAGAAGTGTTATAGGATTCGCCACTCGTGTTGTTTAATATATAAAATATCAACCTCGGCAAGTTAATCGCTATCTGTCTCGGCAGAGCCTCGACAAATACCGATTAGTTTTCATATTAAACAACACTCGTGACGAATCCTCTATTCACCATTTGTAGCAGGTACGACGGAAGCAAGTAGACATTAGTGGTGGGTGGGTGGGGTGGGGGAGGGCTGACTGAGATCGAGGGCGCGACGCAAAGTTTCTAGTGGGTATGGGGATAAGCTCCCCTGTAAAAGTTTGAAAAGTAGATGTTCTGAAATGCAATTTCCTGCATTCTACAAGTAAAATTAATCTCTGCCTTAAGATTACTACCGATAATATTTTTGATTCAGAATTATCGTTAGGGGCCCCGCTCCCCCACCCCGAGCACCCCCACCCCTGCTTCGCCGTGCCTGTGTAGCTCTGGTTACTATACAACTAGTATGTCCCGCGGGTTTTAAACAAGGGCTGGGTGTTCACCGGCAAATGCTGTCTTTATGAAATATCATTTGCTATTATTCGGTAGGAGTAGATTATATGTGACAGCAGCTGATTCCCTCTCATTATGTAGACCAAGTGAAACAGCCATGTAAGAAAATAACAATAGAAACAAAGAAAGAACAAAAGAAAATAGTCACATGTCAGACACCAAACAGTAGATGCCAGTAAACAAATATACCGGCCTCGGTGGCGTCGTGGTTAGGCCATCGGTCTACAGGCTGGTAGGTACTGGGTTCGGATCCCAGTCGAGGCATGGGATTTTTAATCCAGATACCAACCCAAACCCTGAGTGAGTGCTCCGCAAGGCTCAATGGGTAGGTGTAAACCACTTGCACCGACCAGTGATCCATAACTGGTTCAACAAAGGCCATGGTTTGTGCTATCCTGCCTGTGGGAAGCGCAAATAAAAGATCCCTTGCTGCCTGTCGTAAAAGAGTAGCCTATGTGGCGACAGCGGGTTTCCTCTAAAAACAGTGTCAGAATGGCCATATGTTTGACGTCCAATAGCCGATGATAAGATAAAAAATCAATGTACTCTAGTGGCGTCGTTAAATAAAACAAACTTTACTTTTTTTTTTAAACAAATATTGCCTCCCCTTTCTCAACACTGATGAAGCCCGAAGTAGACTCTGAACAACTTATTTTCGTGCTTATATCCAATTACGGTTCAACCACGCTGTCCTGGGCACACACCTCAGCTATCTGGGCTGTATGTCCAGGACTGTTGGTTAGTAGTTAGTTGTTAGTGGTTAATGAGAAGTAAGTCAGTGCAGTGGTCTTGCACCTATCATGTTGTTTACTATAACTAGTTCATATGTTTGCTTTCTCTTTCTCAAATAAAAATACCCCAAAATGCTATGCTTTTTGAAATCTTTCTTTGATGATTACACGTATGTTGACCTCTGTAGTATTTAAATAACCCATTGGATTGAAGTTACTTGTTATATGTAGTACTAACTGATAACAACTGTGCAAGTGGTGTAGTGATACTTGTATAACAGCAACACGAGGCGGTGCTCAGGCATGTAGTACTAACTGATAACAACTGTGCAAGTGGTATAGTGATACTTGTATAACAGCAACACGAGGCGGTGCTCAGGCATGTAGTACCAACTGATAACAACTGTGCAAGTGGTATAGTGATACATGTATAACAGCAACACGAGGCGGTGCTCAGGCATGTAGTACCAACTGATAACAAATGTGCAAGTGGTATAGTGATACTTGTATAACAGCAACACGAGGCGGTGCTCAGGCATGTAGTACCAACTGATAACAACTGTGCAAGTGGTGTAGTGATACTTGTATAACAGCAACACGAGGCGGTGCTCAGGCATGTAGTACTAACTGATAACAACTGTGCAAGTGATATAGTGATACTTGTATAACAGCAACACGAGGCGGTGCTCAGGCATGTAGTACTAACTGATAACAACTGTGCAAGTGATATAGTGTCACTTGTATAACAGCAACACGAGGCGGTGCTCAGGCATGTAGTACTAACTGATAACAACTGTGCAAGTGATATAGTGATACTTGTATAACAGCAACACGAGGCGGTGCTCAGGCATGTAGTACTAACTGATAACAACTGTGCAAGTGATATAGTGTCACTTGTATAACAGCAACACGAGGCGGTGCTCAGGCATGTAGTACTAACTGATAACAACTGTGCAAGTGATATAGTGTCACTTGTATAACAGCAACACGAGGCGGTGCTCAGGCATGTAGTACCAACTGATAACAACTGTGCAAGTGGTATAGTGATACTTGTATAACAGCAACACGAGGCGGTGCTCAGGCATGTAGTACTAACTGATAACAACTGTGCAAGTGGTATAGTGTCACTTGTATAACAGCAACACGAGGCGGTGCTCAGGCATGTAGTACTAACTGATAACAACTGTGCAAGTGGTATAGTGATACTTGTATAACAGCAACACGAGGCGGTGCTCAGGCATGTAGTACTAACTGATAACAACTGTGCAAGTGGTGTAGTGTCACTTGTATAACAGCAACACGAGGCGGTGCTCAGGCATGTAGTACTAACTGATAACAACTGTGCAAGTGGTATAGTGATACTTGTATAACAGCAACACGAGGCGGTGCTCAGGCATGTAGTACTAACTGATAACAACTGTGCAAGTGGTATAGTGTCACTTGTATAACAGCAACACGAGGCGGTGCTCAGGCATGAGTAGTACTAACTGATAACAACTGTGCAAGTGGTATAGTGATACTTGTATAACAGCAACACGAGGCGGTGCTCAGGCATGAGTAGTACTAACTGATAACAACTGTGCAAGTGGTGTAGTGTCACTTGTATAACAGCAACACGAGGCGGTGCTCAGGCACGAGGGCTGTTAACTGAAAATGTTTGTGATCGACCTTTGTTAACTTTTTTTACACGACATTTGTCAGTTGAGAGTACTCCCTAAAATTAGTAGTCACATGCCTATTTAGATAGTGTTGCATTTTTCACAAAATATATTATGACATAGAAATTGTATTGAACTGCATGGAGTAATTAATGGTGGTGTGTAACCTTTAATTTCAACCATTTCACAAGACAGTATTGTGAAAGATAAGAATTTTATCTCGTGTCTAAAATAGGATGTTGTCATTTTAGCTGCAACATGAATAGGTATGATACAAACAAATTACTATATTTAATTACAGATCCCTTTACTATAAGACCGTGCAATATATAAATATATTTTACTGAACATGTGTGTAATATACAATCTCGCATGCGAAGTTCACGTATTCACTCGCTCAGCTTTCTGTCAATTCCACTAACATTCCAGACAAAATAAGTTGTGCCTGAACCCTAATTGGATATAGGTACGTGTCACGGGGATTCTATAATACCCGTAACTGAATAAAACACGATTATCCAAATATCTCTCCTAACTGTATATCTATTAGATCTCTCTGTAACAGGCGGTATATACCCGCTTTGGCTCGTCTCTAGGTATGATCAGAGATACGATCTTATAAGTATATATTATTATAGCACGTTTAGTTCACTAGAAAACACAACAAAAATACAATACACTTTGGAATCTGTATTAACCTACGCTGACAAATGTACAGCCGCAGTAGTTAATTAATAACAACAATAATAACAACCCAGAACTGATCACTTAATTAGTTAATATCTAGGTGTTTAGATTACACAATATGCTAATCACTTCACCGTGCCACAACACCCACACGTGTGATAATTGAGAATCGCTTCCAGGGGAACTTAATTAATAAAGGAATTACAGCTCTATTCCTAACTGGTTAATTTTTAATTAACCCTTACTACTCATTCAGTAACCTTGTAACACAGAATTAATACTGGTACCTATCACAATAAAGACAATAACCTACAGTTTACCTAGGTCTTCTAGGATGACTGGCTAAGCTTTATATTACCAAATACTCGTATAATGTTAGAACAAAAAGTCTACGATTTACTTCGTCAGATGACCGAAGACACTGTCTAAAGAATATTGGTATAATACAGTATTAAGATATTTAAGGTCACATCAATCACATCAAGGTTATACAACAGAGCAGAAATAAAATATTTACCAGTCCAAACGGACAACGTTCCCGGGAAGCCTTCCTTTCTGGTTCTCCTCATAACTCTAAAACTCTAGCTATTTATTATAAATCGAAATATCGCCTAGGGGTACATCGCGGCACCGAATCTTATCATCTGATATTCCACCTCTCCCAGAGTCGGTATATTCTCTCTGATCGTCAGTCTGGCTGTCGCCAACCGCGAGCAATCTCCTGGCCATAAACAGCACTACCGGAGATATTACGTAACTACTAGCCACATGGCCTCCACATCTGCTCTGGGTGTGTATTAGGCGTACCGATCGAGGACTGTCGCGCAGAAGTATTACGTAACAAGTTGCCCACCTGGCTAAGTGCAATGAACTGCACACGGCCCTCTAACACAATTAATATCGCCACAGGCGAAAAGAAATTAAGAGCATGTACCGTCACACACCCCCACCTCAAAAAGGATATTTCCTCTACTCTAGGAATAGGGAAATATACTACATTAAAACAAAAAGGTGCGTCTCTGAGTCCCTGGTATACAAATAAAATATATATAAAAACAAAACAGAAATCAAGAATGTCAACACATTATCATAACGTTCAACTTCGGGACAGGGCATCAGCGATTACATTGGATGTGCTCTTGATATGTTCAATGGTAATTGGGTATTCTTGCAGAAGAAGACTCCACCTCAAAACTCTCTGGTTGGAGGCTTTCATTAGGATGGTCCAGTCCGTCTTCGTCTTCTTGGAACAGCACAGCTCCAGCACCCACGTCACTGGCACCCACATCTAGCTTGAACGGCATTCGGTAGTCTGGTGCTGCCATCGCGGGAGACGAGTAGCGCCTCTGCTTGAGACGGTTGAATGACTTCTCGCATTCACCTGACCAATGGAACTTCGTTTCCTTCTTTTTCAGCGTCGCACGTTTTCCAGGTTTTCTCCGATAGGCATGCTGTCGAATCGGTGTAGCGTTGGGTTCCAAGCGCACATCTTGGCTTAAGGTATTTGTAACCGTTGGAAGGTTCTGACAAATGGAAACATTGTCTTGTTTCAACGTAGTCAACTTTTCTCGCCGGGGGCTCAAGTCTGCTAGAATCTGGCTGTTGGCCAACTTGACCTCTGCAGTCTTGCCGTCATCACAGGAAATTGAGTGACTCTCAATTTGGACCGGTCTCTCTGGAACTATCGGCAGTCTGTCAAAATAACCTTTTAGCAAATTGATGTGACAATACCTACTTTTCCTAACCCTATCAGGAGTGTTTATCACATACCCTGTCTCATTAACTCGTTTGTGCACAACATAGGGCCCAAAATACCTGTTCTGCAATGAACCCCGTTTAATGGGAAGGTACAGCAGCACTTTATCCCCTGGTTTAAATTCCCGACTTTTAGCCTTCCTATCAACCACTGATTTTATTTTGCTCTGAGCTTGGCTCAGTTGCTTCCTATCCTTTCTATCTCTAACTCTCTTATTCATTAATACTCCCTTGTCCACAGTTAACAAGGTAGTGCGAGCTGCCAACAAATTTGGATCAGCCCCCTGCTCTAGTACTAACTCTTGTCTATTACAAGGTAAATCCCCTCTATCAAACACAACTGGTTCAATTCCCCTCTGCGGGAGATCAACAGGTTCCACCACATTTAATTCCTCAGTTGACTTATCTACCATTTTACTGATAACCTCATCCACTCCAATTTCATGGCTCACACACGTATCAGACAAATCACAAATATCCTCTGCGTCTTGTGCTAACCTACTGGCCATAGCCCTAGTCTTTACACACGCAGGATATCTAATCTCATCAACCTCACTCTCTTCTACTGGTAAAGGGCTGTCTTTAATTAACAATTGGTCACATTTCGGCTGACAACACTGACTAGTCAAATCATTACCCAACAAAACTCCTATGTTTTCAACAGGCAAGTCCTTCACAACACCCATAACGACTGGTCCCGTCACAAACTTCGAACACAAGAAAACCTTATGTAACCGGACAACCATTTTTTCTCCAGTAACCGAGCTTAAAGCCAAACTATGTCCTGTATCTGAATTTTCAATACCAGCTAAAGACTTTTGCGTTATCAGACTCTGACTACACCCGGTATCTCTATAGATTGATATTGCCTTAGGACACAACTCTTGTTTCACATCACAAACCATACCAGTGGACACATACGGGTTTACTTTTTCTGCCATGGGACTAACCGTTAACTCTCTCGCTAACGGAGCTGACCTCACTAAACCGACCACTTGCACATTATCGCGTTTCCTTTTAAAACAGTCCCCGATAAGATGGTTATCCTTTTTACAGTAACTGCAATGTGGACGAAAAGTTCGTGCATTGGCTGATAATGCAGGTCCATCCTTACTTTGCCCACCAGGTGCATTCCTTGCCTGACTAGCTGACCAACTAGATGACTCTCCCCGATAGTTACTTTCCCGGGAAAAACCTGGCTGAAATTTCTTCTTATCACCCTGTTCTAAAGAGCTACCCGGTACTGCCTGAGCTTTGTATATTAACACGTAATCATCTGCCACTATGCCTGCCTCCTCTATCTTTTTGACATCACGATCCTCTAAATGAATACGTAAGCTAACTGGTAATCCATTTTTAATGTCCTGTAAGATCAACAACTCCCGTAACTCGGTATATGACTCTACCTGATGAGAAATCACCCATTTATCAAACATCCCTGCCTTCTTAGCCACAAACTCACTATAAGACTGACCCTGCGTTTTTCTCAACTCGCTATACCGTAAACGATAATCCTCAGGTCGTAATTCATACGCCCTCAACACTGCAGCCTTAACTAAGTCGTACTGACTTGCTCGCTCATCACTCATTGAATTATAAGCTACACTAGCCTTACCCTTAAACTTAGACACGGCTAACAATGTCCACTTAGACTGCGGCCAATTTAGCTGCTTAGCGGCCCGTTCAAAAAGTTGGAAGAACATACCTACCTCCTGGTCATCAAATACCGGCACTGATCTATAAGCCTCCGACATGTTAAAACCATTTCCTGCCTCTCGTCTAACTTCTTCAGTATTCAACTTTAACTCATGTTCCACTTTTAATTTTTCTAACTGGAATTCTCTATCCCTCTCTTCTCTTTCTCTCTCTCTCTCTCTCTCTCTCTCTCTCTCTCTCTCTCTCTCTCTCTCTCTCTCTCTCTCTCCTCTCTTCACTTTCTCTATCTCTATGTCTATCTTCTCTCTCTCTCTCTTCTCTCTCTCTCTCTCTCTCTCTCTCTCTCTCTCTCTCTCTCTCTCTCTCTCTCTCTCTCTCCCTATCTTCTTTTTCTCTATCTCTATCTTCTCTTTCTCTCTCCCTCTCTCTATCCCTCTCTTCTCTTTCTCTCTCTCTCTTTGTATCTAATGCACGTTCTTCTCTTTCTCTCTCTTTCTCTTCTCTTTCGTACTCAAGCTTTTTAAAAGCTAATTGTTGTTCCACACTTAACTCATTTATCTCTATCTCTGGAACAATCTCACTGTCTTCCATAACAGGCCTATCACCAAAAACTTCCTGGATAATAATTGTCTTTATATCACCTACGGTTTTAGCTGATGTTAAATCAATTTCTCGCTCACCCGCGATTTCAACTAACTCGGCCTTACGTGCTCGCTACACTGAGCGTAGGCCTATCCAGCAAATTCTTATCCATGTTTAGATATGACGCACTTATTAGTAATTAATTTTCTAGTGAACAACGTGCTACTTCTGGTAAATTTGTAAAAATAATTTATAAAGCCTCCATTTACAAACAATACTTTTTTAAATATGCATGTCCCGTTTCAGATCCGGGACGAGCGCCCCAATTTTCTACTCCTGTCACGGAGATTCTATAATACCCGTAACTGATTAAAACACGATTATCCAAATATCTCTCCTAACTGTTTATCTATTAGATCTCTCTGTAACAGGCGGTATATACCCGCTTTGGCTCGTCTCTAGGTATGATCAGAGATACGATCTTATAAGTATATATTATTATAGCACGTTTAGTTCACTAGAAAACACAACAAAAACACAATACACTCTGGAATCTGTATTAACCTACGCTGACAAATGTACAGCCGCAGTAGTTAATTAATAACAACAATAATAACAACCCAGAACTGATCACTTAATTAGTTAATATCTAGGTGTTTAGATTACACAATATGCTAATCACTTCACCGTGCCACAACACCCACACGTGTGATAATTGAGAACCGCTTCCAGGGGAACTTAATTAATAAAGGAATTACAGCTCTATTCCTAACTGGTTAATTTTTAATTAGCCCTTACTACTCATTCAGTAACCTTGTAACACAGAATTAATACTGGTACCTATCACAATAAAGACAATAAACTACAGTTTACCTAGGTCTTCTAGGATTACTGGCTAAGCTTTATATTACCAAATACTCGTATAATGTTAGAACAAAAAGTCTACGATTTACTTCGTCAGATGACCGAAGACACTGTCTAAAGAATATTGGTATAATACAGTATTAAAATATTTAAGGTCACATCAATCACATCAAGGTTATACAACAGAGCAGAAATAAAATATTTACCAGTCCAAACGGACAACGTTCCCGGGAAGCCTTCCTTTCTGGTTCTCCTCATAACTCTAAAACTCTAGCTATTTATTATAAATCGAAATATCGCCTAGGGGTACATCGCGGCACCGAATCTTATCATTTGATATTCCACCTCTCCCAGAGTCGGTATATTCTCTCTGATCATCAGTCTGGCTGTCGCCAACCGCGAGCAATCTCCTGGCCATAAACAACACTACCGGAGATATTACGTAACTACTAGCCACATGGCCTCCACACCTGCTCTGGGTGTGTATTAGGCGTACCGATCGAGGACTGTCGCGCAGAAGTATTATGTAACAAGTTGCCCACCGGGCTAAGTGCAATGAACTGCACACGGCCCTCTAACACAATTAATATCGCCACAGGCGAAAAGAAATTAAGAGCATGTACCGTCACAGTACGTTAATATGGTATCCTGTCCTAAACTTGTGCAATAATCAATGTGGCAAGACAATTGGCATGTAGTTCTTTATATTTATGTAGTTGTAGTAAAGTCGTCAGTGAGTGTACAATAATATGCATGTGCCTGGTGTGCTGATGTTTGGAATGTTTTTGTCCAAGGAAACCTTAGGTCATATATACCTAAAAGAATATATTGTAGTTGTGTAGCCCATTGAGCCCATTGGGCTATTTCTCGTTCCAGCCAGCCAGTGCACCATGACTGATATATCAAAGGCCGTGGTATGTGCTGTCCTGTCTGTGGGATGGTGCATGTATAAAAGATCCCATGCTACTGATGGAAAAATGTAGCGGGTTTCCTAAGATTATATGTCAAAATTACTAAATGTTTTACTTCTAATAGCCGACGATTAATAAATAAACGTGCTCTAGTGGTGTCGTTAAACAAACGAAACTTTTTAAACTTTAATGTCTTGGTATCATAACTATCCATGGAATTGAAATAACAACATCTAACAAAGTACGGGCTGTTTGTACAATGTATATTCAAGACACTAGATTCAGTTCTGATCATCCACATAACGTAGGCTACAATAAAACATGATCAACTTACTTTTGATAGCCCAAGGTAGTGTGGCGAATTTAAACGGGTTTGATGGGTCAGGGATCTTGACGCCCACCAAGCTGTCCATGAAGTCCATGGTGTCGTGGTAGCACTGGTCGTTCACCGAGACGTTGTCGTGGCGTGCCAGCCTGTCATGGAAACTCTTCCGCATCAACATCCTCCTCACCGCCCTCAGCTTCTGCGCCCGCGCGAACATCGCCTTGGCATACAGCTGCTTCACCCGGGGGTCGCTGCTGCTGAGGTTATTCGCCTTCTGGTACATCATAACATCGGTTAGATTCACTCGGTTCATCTCGTCCTCGAGAATGGCCAGGTCTGCCAAGAAGTCGGGACTCTGAAGTAGCAGTGGCATGTAGCCCAGGGCCGCGTTCACCAGCAACTTGCCTCCAGGACCTTTACCGCCTTGTTCCCTGATGGGCTGGCTCGCGTAAAAGATCTTCTCCAACTGGGCAAATAAGACAGGGTGCTTCATAAGGTAGTCCGCCAGGTAGATAGCTTTGTCTCTGATAGGTAACTTGTCTATTGTCATGCTGTTGTTCAAGTCCGCCTGACCATTCACCAAGACAAAGCAGACGGCGGCGACAATGACTGAAATCACTATATTGCTCATTATGGAAAACTGTCCACTTCCAACCGAAGAATCCAATCGATAGTTCTTTCGTTTATGGTAAAAACGAAAACTGAGTAATCTGGATTTAAAAAAAAAAAGATCATAGTTTCGTAACTTCGATCATCATATAAAATTTTCAAAGCATTTTTTACATTTAACTCCATGAAACTTTTGATACAATAATGAAAAAACCCAAGAACAAACAAAAGCTCTGCAACTGTATGTACATTGTACATAATAAGTTATAATATAATGTACACTGGTGTTTTTAAATCTTAAATTCAGAATATTCAGCAGTATAAACTCTCTCTTTTAAGATTTCTTTCCTTTTTGAAAATGAAATATTTTTACGGTAGTGTTGTCTTGTCTTAAACTACTTTCAATAGAATTTTTTTTTTTTTATAAGAAATAAAATTTCTGCAAATGTTGATTATCGTTAATATATACGATTTATTTAATTTTATTAGCTCTATGTTTTAGTAATTTAATCGTCAAATCCATTTTCTTCAATTATTCTTTCCATTAATGAAAGTTTCTACTCAGAAACTAAAATGAAAAAGAAACAAATATAACAAAAATACAGGTTACCTTTACCGTACTGTTCGTTCTCTTCCTTAGGTTTTTAATGTAACACAAGTTTAATATCAAGTAAGTCTGTAAGGATGATTCCACGCTGACAGGTAATAACTGGAAAGTGATTCTCCAGAGCAGTGTGTTACAACGTCTTCACTCTTTACGGCTGACTCATTGTGGAGCTTGTGGAACTGTCGTCTGCCCAGGCTTGTATTGGCGGGTGTGGCTGCCGGTCCAGCTCTTAAAAAAGATCTGTCTCTAGGATTGCACTGCGCTGACGTTCCAAGATAACGCCGGTTTGTAGAATGGACTTTGATCCCTACCAACGCAAAATAGCTCTACGTGCCAAAATACTGACCGTTGTCAGCAAAGTACGCACTAATTTATATTCATTGAAAAGAAGGGAATGACTTTGGAATAACACCGGAACACCCGGTTTAATCAAGACTGTTAAGGGTGGATTTTTTTTCGTGGACATCATAGCACATTGTTTAATCGGATTTCTAGATTTAGGAAATTTCGTGTAGAAACAAAAAATAGGACGAAACGCTCCATAAGCTATTAAACGTACTTTTTTTTAATTATCGTCGAAGAGTCTTTTTACGTTTAGACGTATATATGATAATCAGCAACGAATCTTTTATATTAAGCTACTTCGACACATAAAATATAACATATATGGGAGATGCCTTAATAAAGACATACGCCTTCTGGCTGATCCCAAAACAGAAAATGTGGCGATAATAAATATTGGTTAAGCCAAAATATATATTGTGGCCAATGATTAGCAGTTAGGAAATATAGATTGGGCTATGAAATAATCCAGTTTAGCTATTGAGGAAGTTTGAACCTATAATTTGTCACGGCCCCGGTTACTGATCTAGCCATTTAAGTACATCATTTACCCCAAATGTCGTTGACGTTATCCGTCACTTTTAAAACATCTTACAAAGGAAATATCGGACCAATTACGTATGTTTGGGTTTCAAAGCACTCGGCTAATATGGAAACCCAGGATTAACACCGGTTCACGAAATCTGACTGACAAAGCCGTTATCCGCATCAAGATCTCCATGATTCTCTATCTAGTGCCTTGTCTATAGGAGGACAGCCACTCCCGAGGAAATCCTTACCTGGATAATACATCCTTCCCTCCACGCTGGAAATCTTGGCCTATAATCTAAGACTCACCTTCTGGTTCACATCATGTGTGTATTGTAGTCCAGGTTTAACTCACATATTTCCATAACCGACCCATAACAAACACATATGAAATCGGCCCATTCTGTTTCATGCACAGATTATCGGAAAATGCAGTAGATTATCTCTGTCTCTTTGAGGGTTATTTTATAAGTGTTCATTTGAGACCTTAGTTAATGGTTCGGGGGGCGGGGGGGGGGGGGGGGGGGGAGAGAGACATAGCCCAGCGGTAAAGCGCTCGCCTTGATGCGCGGTCGGTTTGGGATCGATCCCCGTCGGTGGACCTATTTGTCTATTTCTCGCTCCAGTCAGTGCTCCACGACTGGTATATTAAAATCCGTGGTATGTGCTATCCTGCATATAAAAGATCCCTTGGTACTAATGAAAAAATTTAGCGGGTTTCCTTTCTTAGACTATATGTAAAAAATACCAAATGTTTGACATCCAATAGCGGATGATTAAAAATCAATGAGATATAGTGGTGTCGTTAAATAAAAGAAACTTCTTCTTGAGACCTTAGTCAGTAACTCACTTCAATATTTATAACTAATATAAAGAAAACCGAGTTGCACATAATAGAGCCTAAGTTCTTTCACAGTTTGTAATATAAAATATCCTTTGCCGCTAATATACGTATCCTCGGAAGGTTAGGTGTAATCATTATCAAATGGTTGATGTCTGATGATTGTGTTATCAATGTGCTCTAGCATGATAGTTAAACAAAACACATTTTAACAATTCACAATTTAAAAACAACAACAACAACAACAACAAAACAACTTTGAAATGCTGCAAAAGAACAACACTAATTTTGTTTATGTCTCTTTTTTTTCTTGTGTGTGTGTGCGCCCCACAACTGTTGTAAAAAGGCCGTGGTATGTACTATCCTGTCTGTGGGATAATGCATATAAAAGATCCTTTGCTGCTCATCGAAAAGAGTAGCCCATGAAGTAGCGACAGTGGGTTTCCTCTCTCAATATCTGTGTAGTCCTTAACCATATGTCCGACACCATATAACCGTTTATAAAATGTGTTGAGTGCGTCAAAAAAATCCAACAACATTTCTTTCTTCCTACCAATTAAGTGCTCTGTACTATATAAGTAAAATACTCAGTTCACTGTATAAAACTGACAAAATCATTTAAACATAACTTTCCTCATAAAACTATCAAAAATAATAAGACAGTTTGGCCATGAAAGTAACTTACTGTTAGAACTTAGGAATATTCATTAAAATTAATAATAATAATAATAATAATAATCATCATCATCATCATCATCATCTAAACATCTCCCCTCCCCCTCAGACACGGTGGAGCATGGGGCTTGGGGGGGGGGGGGGAGGTGCTCTAGACCACCAATAATTCTGAATAAAAAATATTAGTAGTAGTAAATTTTCAGGCAGAGATGAATTTTATTTGTAGAATGCAGGAAATTGCATTTCAGGACATCTAGAAACTTTGCTTTGCGCCCCCGATCTCAGTCAGCCCCCTCCATGTCTACTTGCTTCCGCCGTGCCTGCCCCTCCCCTTGCTGACACACGTATCATGCATAAATTTATCCTGTGTGGACTTTGAAATGTTCCTACTGGTTTAGCCTATATGTAAACTAGAACGGAATTACCCAGGATAAAATGTATTGACTAATCTGCACTTTCATCTACTAATAAGTGGGCGATAATGTCGGAGTTGGTTTGTTTGCAGAATACACGATTTACGGCTGCCAGAGGGGTAAACAAAACAGCACGCGCGCAGTGAATGACGTCACTTTAGAAGAATCAGATTGGATACACTAGTATTCTGTAGGGATCAGTTCAGTATGGGGTGTATAAAATACTTGAGTTGTTACGAACTGACACAAAGAATCTAACAAGTGACTATCTTTGAAATGACACGTCACGTGGTGGGGCTGAAGTCCAACTGTCGTATGCACAGTGATCAAATTTAGATGCTGAATAACCGCTTTAAATAGATATAAAAATCATCTGTGGATTTAGTGTCATGACAACAGGAACATGGTGTGGCCCAGTGCATTTCAATGAAGCTGTTACAGTTGTAGAAAAAAGATAGATAATGAAGAGCATTTTGCACTAATGATCAGAAACTTGAAAAAAACAGTCTCTCCAACGATCTATCTGAATCATTTATTATTCAGTTTTAAACCCATACCAACTCAAATAACATAAAAATAAATCATTGGAAATAAAAAAAGGTTTCTTAGCAAATTACCATCAAATCATATGGCATTTTTAATAGAAGGGTGAAGACAAAATGTTAGAACAGCCAAGGTACGCAGCTTCACTTGCACTGTGACTAAAGTAATCGATAATGTAGTACACAGAGACCATTTAGGCAGCACTGGGCGTGCTTTGCCTTAGCTGTTCCTTCAGTTGCTTTCATACCTGTATCAAACAGGAGATTTAACCTATGCAGTTTGATGGTCATTTGTAATAACACTTTTTTTTTATTTACACTGAACCTTTTTCACAAATGTTATTTGAATTGGTATGGGTTTAAAACTTTACAATATATATTTATATGAATATTAACTTTATTACTTGTAGAGTTACATGCCAATTCATCGGTTCCCTTTTGATGCAGATGGTTTTTCTGACTGAATTTCCAGTGTTATACTTTGGCTGGATATTTATTTTAAATATTAAGAGTATAGTTTGTGGAAAATAAAACGTCAACATACATGTGTGATCAATGTTGTGTTATGGACGTGTGCTAGAAGCGGTAAAGCCACAGTTGAAGGCCACGTCCAGTAGAACTATGCGGTTATCGTTTGACACCCAGACCGCCAGACCGCTTCTGAACTTTGGTCTCGTCATGTGGGTACTTCAACGATAAGTTGCAAGTTATCACACCAGTTACACTTCACACTGATCACGTCCTTTCATTAGTGTAGAGTTGCCGGTTGACCCGGGGCACGGTTGATACCCCGTACCAGCAACTGACACAGCCAGGGGTTGGGGGGGGGGGGGGGGGGGCGTGTTGACGTCATACCACCAGCCCCGATCACCTTTTATATTTTCCTGTCGCACCATACACGATTAAATAAATGGTGTGGTTGCCCATCCCCAACACCCACCCATCACCACCCACCCAAATTGGGGGTCCCAGTATAAAAACCTGGCTACACTAGTGGTAACAGCCTCAATATTGGTATCACTCTAGGTGGCAAAATTTCAATGGTGCCAATCTATTTGTTCCACCAAAATAAATAAAATAATATGTGATGCCTTTCCAAATGAGCAGCTTTTTCATTTTTTTTGCAGGAACCCTGTTTTAATGCATACATCATAGTAATATTGATTTCTGATTATATACTACCCCCATACTATTATGCCCAGTTGTCTCAGCTGCCCACCTCAAATACAGATGCGTACACTGAATTCATGCAAAGAGACGTTTCAGTTCAAACTGACTCCACCAACTCCTTAAGAAGAATTCCTTTTGATCAAATAACTGAGGAAAGAGTGAGGAAGGACACTCAGATGTCAGGAGGGATAAAGGTGTTAACAGTAACAGGAGCCGTTCACAAGTACTATCTGATCGCCGAATACAGGACGCGGTACTGGAGAACACTGAGGAACATGATAGGCCAAGGCAGTTCCAAACTATCTCATCCAGCTCTGCAGGGTCCAATGATCAGCAAAGATGAAACATGTAAGGTCCTCATTAAGCTAACTTAAACCAATGGATGAAATAATTATCTCTGGTGAAACACATCTTGACATGGCCAGGAGTCTCCTGAGGGTACGCAACATAGAATAAGATGCGTATCAGATGTATAGTGTAAGTGGACAAATTTAGACAAAGATTCACCATTGGTGAAATTCCAAGAAAAGATGACCAAGCGAAGACTGAAGATATTATCGAATAACAATATAAATACATTTCGTGGAAAGGACGACTAAGAGAATGGGTCTCATTATTATGGGCACTGGCAGTTTGATGGGCCCTACTGAAAACAAACCATTGTGCAGCTGTCCCTGTTCTTGCATGACTGCAGAGAATTACAGGGTTGATGTTGGCAGCTGCCAATCAAAGATGTTGGAAGACTCAACCGTGGTGCAAACACAGCCCTTCAGCTGATGAATAAGGATGAATGGATGCAAGTGGCAAAGCTACAGTCCACACAGACGAAACAGACAACTATTGCTCCTGCACACATTGCATGATGCAAGTCAGTCATAGTCAAAGCCGAGGGCACTAATGTCATGATGCTGTCTTGCCTTCCATATGGATATCCTGTTTTATCTACTTGGCGTGTGGGAAACAGAACCGCACAGCATTTGTTAACATCACCAAACTGACAAGCTCAGTGAGAGACAACATGTGTGTCAGGTTCACTGGCCTAAATGTCTTTACAAGCTGTGATACTATAAGCCTCTTCGACGGTCATACGATGGCTGGATGCCATGAACTTTGGTGAGTCATTGGATGTTAAACCACAGTTAATTTCAAAGGTACATGAGTTCATCTGTCATGTGTTTGTTGCAGGGATCACACCGCTATTTCAGCCAATTTACGAATTTAGTACTGTGAAAAAGAGTACCACTTTTTTATTGTATTATGTTGGTGTCTTAACAGACTTGGCAGTACGATTATGGAATATTGGAAAGGTAACATTGCCTCTTGGTTTTGGCATATGAAACTGACAGATGCATATCTACTTAGGTACAACCAAGACCATTGTTTACACTGCCTGTGTTACATATTTTAACAAGAGTTGCCTCCCTCCATTACTCCATGTGTCAAGGAGGCTGGATAATTAAAGTGGCAGGTGGCGAAGTATCAATTTTATTTTGCTTAAATCCTGGCACAAAAGCTGTTCTCTTCGTGTCAGGTAGTAAATAGCACCTACTGTTAATAATTTAGTCAGTACTTGGCTTTATGTTTGTATTGTCACCAATGTATAATAAATAGTGGTGAGATACCTGTAGCTGGCAGCTGACTAACTGGTTAGTCGAATGAGCTGTGCTACAAGCCGTTCTTCGCCATAAGAGGAGAGGAGTCAGACTCATGCACGGTCTTGGAGTCAACTACTAGGCAGCAATCTGGAAGTGTTGTCTGCAGGCTTAAACTGTAGTGCCAAAATCTACTGAGAGTGGATGGACAGGTTATGATGGCAAACTCGCTATTCACTAAATGCAAATGATGGCTTGCAAATGTGTGCATACCTGCATGCTGCCAAACTGCACGTACCTGGCCAATGGACTAGCATACACAAACACGTACAAGTTGCTGACCTGCAGTAACCAGGAATAACAGGAAGAAGAGGGTTCCAACTTCAAACGTGGAGACTCATTTAATGATATAGATGAGCAGTTCGATGGCTAGCCTTGCTGTTATATTCTGGTACAGTGATGAGTACCAGTATTATGCTAATCACCAACACATCATTATCCTTTTGGAATGTGCTTCCCCTCAAATACACACATTTTGATAATATAATATCCCCTAAACGCCTGTCACAGGGTTGGGGTATAAACGAGCTGATACCGACCACAAAGCTGCCAACCCGCAAAGGCCATCACATATCAAAATATATCCCGCACACATGGACTATTCTAAAAAACCATTACTAGAATTGCGTGGTACCAATAACTGAAAATTGTTGTCTTCGCTCATGTACTTCAATTTTTAAGTTGTTTTTTTCTTCTATTGTTTCAGTTTGACAAAAGAAAAAGTGTTTTGGAAATAACAGAAAAGTTCTATTGTTATATGCATATTCTAAAAACATTTGTCTGCATATCAATACTCACCCATAGTGAACAATGTTGTCTGGTCATCTGGTTGGAACGAAAAAAAACCCCAATCAGTTGAATGGATCCAAAGAGTTGATTAGATCCTGCGACGCAAGCACCTCAAGCGAGCGTTCAACCGACGAAGTATAGCTCAGTCGGCAGAGTGATCTCCTAGGGTCGTAAGATCGAACCTGTCAGCGGACCCTTCGCCCCCTCCCAAAGTATGTCACAATTAGTATGTCAAAGACAGAGATATGTGCTGTCCTGACAGTGGGTAGCCCCGAGTACTCGACTATAAGAGAGCTAGATAGACATTTGGACGATTATTAGACCAATAACCGTCCAAATGTCCGTCTAACTGCATATGCATATTATTATTTTAAATACGCATTATGACTTTAAGGAATAAAACATAATTAATAACAGAATACCGGCCTCGGTGGTGTCATGGTTAAGCAATCGGACATAAGGCTGGTAGGTACTGGGTTCACAGCCCGGTACCGGCTCCCACTCAGAGCGAGTTTTGACGACTCATTGGGTAGGTGTAAGACCACTACACCCTCTTTTCTCTCACTAACCACTAACCTACTGTCCTGGACAGACAGCTCAGATAGATGAGGTGTGTGCCCAGGACTTAGTGTAAAGAGATCAGTAGGTTAAACATATCGAGTACAGTTCTATATATATCTTCAACAATCTATCATATCTATATCGAGCCCCGTTCTACGAAGCGATCTTAGCGCTAAGATCACATTAAGTGCATACGGTAATTTTGTACTTACGGTGATATTTAGGGCTGAGATCATTTTGTTGAACGAGGCCCAGTTCTTTATTGACAATATTATAAAATTAGAATATCTTAGTAATTGGCATTGTCAGAGCAACACTCTGTTTTACTTACTCTCAGGGACAAACTATACTCTTCAAAAAAAGAAATGCAAAAGGGTACAAATGGGTTATAACTCCGATTTTATGTTTCCTACCGGTTCATGCTTTGTGAATATAAGGTCATTGCATGTCCCAAACACATTCCCACGGTTACATTCGATAAAACGCAGCTACTGTACAATAAAGTTCCAAAATGTGAATATTCGCAAAAACGCAGCCACGTGCAAACCATGTCACCACTGCACGTGCGTTGTCTGCACGTGCAACATGAACACCGACAGTATAAAAGTGCAGGGTGTTCGCTTGCCTGGCCTCTGTATCTGGCCGACAGTTGACAATCCAGGACATGCCACGTCTCAGTGAACCGCAGAGAAACAATGCCATCGGCCGACTAGACGCAGGCGAATCCAGAACGGCCGTTGCCAGGGCATTCCATGTGTCCCCAAGCACCATCTCCAGACTGTGGGACCGTTACCAGCAACATGGATCAACACGTGACCTCCCTAGATCCGGTCGACCACGGGTCACTACCCCCGGGCAGGACCGCTACATCCGGGTACGCCACCTTCGGGAACGATTGACTACTGCCACCTCCACAGCCGCAGCAATACCAGGTTTGCGCAGGATATCCGACCAGACCGTACGGAACCGCCTACGTGAGGTAGGAATTCGTGCCAGACGTCCAGTTCGAGGTGTCATCTTAACACCACAACACCGTCGACTCCGACTGCAGTGGTGCCAGATTCATCGACAATGGCCTCAACTGCGATGGAGACAGGTGTGGTTCAGTGACGAGTCCCGATTTCTGCTCCGACGTCATGATGGAAGATGTCGCGTGTATAGGCGTCGTGGTGAACGTTATGCGGCAAACTGCGTGCAGGAAGTGGACAGATTCGGCGGGGGTAGTGTCATGGTGTGGGCAGCCATCTCACACACTGGCAGAACTGACCTGGTCCACGTGCAGGGCAACCTGAATGCACAGGGCTACATTGACCAGATCCTCCGGCCACACATCGTTCCAGTTATGGCCAACGCCAACGCAGTGTTCCAACATGACAACGCCAGACCTCACACAGCACGTCTCACAACGGCTTTCCTACAGAACAACAACATTAACGTCCTTCCTTGGCCATCGATATCACCGGATTTGAACCCAATTGAGCATCTATGGGACGAGTTGGACCGACAGCGACAACGACAGCCCCAGACCCTGCCCGAGCTGGCAGCAGCCTTGCAGGCCGAGTGGGCCACCATCCCCCGGGACGTCATCCGTACTCTGGTTGCTTCAATGGGCAGGCGGTGCCAGGCAGTTGTCAACACACGCGGAGGCCACACCCGGTATTGACTCCAGACGACCTTAACCTTGGTGGTGTGTCCTATCACTTACTCACAATGGACTAGAGTGAATTGTGAACAATCCTGCAACATTTGGTAATTATCGGACTCACCATTCAATAATTAAATCAATTCTCCAAATGTTACGACAATGTGGTTTTGCGTTTCTTCTTTTGAAGAGTATATGTACGCGAGTTTGTCCGCACTCGGTCATACAATCTGAAAGACAATACTATTAATATTTTCAAAGTCGTATCTCTGCACAAGGCACAGTAAAAAGGTATTTTGACAATATCATGTCCGATTCCATGAGTGACACTCTGATATAACATAAAAAACCCATTAATTGTAAAATAAGTAGTTCATATTACACTCTTCAAAAACGTAGGGGAACCTGAAATATTAATGTTAGTATCAACTATTAGACCGAACATACGTTTTGACCACAGACATTCTAGTAAAGAACGTTCAGGTTTGTTTATCAACACACCGAAACATATTCCATAGTTTGCACGTGCAACACGCAGTTGCCCCGTACACGTGCGTGGGGTGTCATACTCGATTTTGACAATTTCCAGGAAGGTCGATTAATCACTGTGGGACATTATTTCTGTCAATCTTTCTCATTCTGTTGATCATACAGTTGTTATTGTTTTGTTTTTAGTCATTTGTATTGTTTGAATTTGCGATTTACTGATAAAAAAACGTCAACTTTCAAATTTCACTTCTGACCCCAATCGTCCTTCAAGATCTTTGGTTGTCATAAAACCTACTGTAATACTGAACTACCAATTAATTCACTATTATCATATAACCATTCCCCACAGCTAATATACCTTACAATTTTTGGCAATTGTAAATTATTATTAGAGTTCCCCTACTTTTTTTGAAGAGTATATATATTAATTAAAATACGCAAACTGAAAACGTTTGTTTTGTTTAACGACACCACTAGAGCACATTGATTATTTAATCAATGACTACTATACTGGATGTCAAACATTTGGTAATTCTGACACGTAGTCTTCCAAGGACGTTTTTCCATTAGCAGCAAAGAATAACACATACCATGACCTTTGATATACAAATCGCGAGGCAGGTCGAGAAAACCCTAATTAGAGAATGGTACCGAGGGTCGATCCTTCGAGCACTCTGTCGACAGAGCTATTGGACGTATCCCAGTAGTTAAGCGCTCGCCTGATGTATGGTCAGTCTAGGGTCGATCCTCGTCAGTAGGCCCATTAGGCTATTTCTTGTTTCAGCAAGTACGCCACGACTGGTATATCAAAGGCCATGGCATGTGTTATTCTGCTTTTGGAATGGTGCATATAAAAGATGGAAACATATAGAAGGTTTCCTCTCTAAGACTATACGTTGAAATTGTTTGACATCTAATAACCGATGATTAATAAATCAATGTGCTTTAGTGGTGTCGTTAAACAAAAACAAACTTTAACATCCCGTCATGCGGACCAAAAGGGCAATAACATAATCTAGTTTGTGCAGTTCCATTATGATGGTGCATTTTAATTATTTACATTTCTCTTTGTTATCTCATTCCAACCACAATTGGACAAAGGCCATGGTATGTGCTTTCCTGTGTCACAGTTTTCTCGCTGCTCCATTTAAGCAGGGCTGCCCGCTCCGCTATTGCATTTTGCTGCCCTCCTTTCACGTTCTGTCGCCCCCCCCCCCTTATTTTTCTGCGCCCCTCTTTATTTTCCCGTACCCTACTATATTTTACAGCACCCATCTCCGCTATTTCCAAATGTGCACTGTTTTCCACCCAAAATGTTTTTTAAAAATAGATCGGTCTGCGCGCACCGAACATCAAAGGAAACAAGCCGCGGTATGTACGAAAACGCAAGCAACCCACGAAACATTTCAGTACCTTACAACAGTTACCGTAACGTAATTTAACATTATTTATTTAAAAGCCTCTATTTTGTCCCATACCTGTATTCATTTGTATACTAAAAGGCAAAAGTTATTGTGACACACAAAAGACAAAGATAATTGATGGTAAGTGTTTACTGTCGTGTATGAAACGTTATAATATGGTAAGAGAAATGTCCGAATGTATAAAAACGAGCAATAGTCCATGAAAAGGGCATGCCATATGCAAATGAGCCACATCACTAAAGGGAGGTCCAGAGCGAAGTTCACACAGTCAGTAGCGAGTGTGTCCACTTTAAGCATTGATACAGGCCTGGCACCATCGTCACATTGAGGCCACTAAACGCTGGAGAAAGGGATGGTACGGGATGTAAGGGTTGCTGGCTGTAACCTGTTTCACAGATGCGTGGTTCGGATCCACGTGTCTTGGCAAGGGGTTGTCACGGGTGGTCGCCGCTACGGGGACGGTACCTGACCTGGTTGTTTTATTGATATCGTTGCCATAAGTGAGTGCCATGTGGTGTTTGTATGGACGTTGAATTTACGTGCGACGTCACGCTGCGAGGTCCCAGATTCAAGCATCCCCATGACTCGCTATCTGTCCTTTTCACTGAGGCGTGGCATGACGAAATTGCATCAAACAGTTCACTAATGGTGTTTTTCTGACTTCTGGACTTCTGAAGGTTGCACAGAGTGGCAATGATTTTCGACTGAATGTCTGGCCTATTATGGTGAACACTGGACAGCATTTCTCCCGAATATTCCATGTTTCTTGCACAAAGCATGCAATCGCTGCAACAACTGCTTGGGTGCATTTCTTTGAGCTGTTTCATGCACATTTTCTCTGGTTTACATCCATAAATCCATTCACAAATTTATTACTCCAAACAATCCATGTCACAATAACTTTTGCCTTGGAGTATATGTTTGATACACACAATAAAAATTATATTTTATTTGCGAAATGAAAACATTGGTTTATCAATTCGGCAATCTCCGACTGAAAAACCATTTATTTGATGCCAAATTTGTCGGTGATCAACACATTTCATTGTATCTTTTGTGTCCGCTAACTATCGTCTGATATTTTGTCCTCATTTGCAGATTTAATTGGTTGTAACTGATAATTTTTACTTTCTGTCATTTGTTTATTCGGCAATTATTTATAAAATATTAGAAACTTTTCATTTTGGGAGTTATATCACCGCTGATAAAAACCCAACCCACAAACTGGGAAACACGAGGTAGTTCAGGGGCAACTTCCCAAGTAACGCCCCATTACTATCTATGGTGCACAGTGTAAAAGAAAGCCACCCACAATTCTGAAACTAAACATAGAATGTTTATTATATGATGAAGAGGTGTTCAGCAGCGCACATTCAACCCATATATAACAAACACGGGGTGGCTCAGGGCCAACTTTTGCTGTAACGCCCCATCCATCTATATGGTACACAGTATAACTACACCACGCTCGTTTACAGTCACACAATTCTAAAACTAAACATAGAAAGTTTACGAAATTCCAGAGATCCGTCCTCTAGTGCATGCTCTATGGAAATGTGTAGAGTGTAGGGTGGCTCAAGACTCATTCTTAACATGACACCCCGTTAAAGGTCGAAATTCCGAGATCAGACCAATATTCAGATTAGACCCACAATTCTGAAACTAAACATAGAATGTTTATCATATGATAAAGAGGTTTGAGCAGAGCACATTCAACCCATATATAACAAAGGCGGGTTGGCTCAGGGGCAACTTTCACAGTAACGCCTCATCCACATATATGTTACTGAGTATGACTACACAACACTCGTTTACAGTCACACAATTCTGAAACTAAAGATAGAAAGTTTATGAAATTCTCCAGATCCGTCCTCTATTGCATGTTCTATGGAAATGTGAACAGTCTAGGGTGGCTCAAGATTCTATCTGAACGTGACGCCCCGTTAAATTCAGAGATGAGCACAATATCCAGATTAGACCCACAATTCTGAAAATAAACATAGAATGTTTATCATATGATAAACAAGTGTTCAAAAGTGCACATCCAACCCACAAATAACAAACAAGGGGTGGCTAAGGGGCAACTTCCACTGTAACGCCCCATCCATATATATGTTACACAGTATAACTATACCACGCTCGTTTACAGTCACACAATTCTGAAACTAAACAGAGAAAGTGTATGAAATTCTACAGATCCGTCTTCTAGTGCATGTTCTGTGGAAATGTAAAGAGTCTATGGTGGCGCAAGACTCTATCTGAATGTGACACCCCGTTAAAGGACGAAATTCGGAGATGAGCTCAATATTGATATTAGACAGACAATTCTGAAACTAAAAATTGAATGTTTGTCATATGATTCTATCATAAACAGGTTTTCAGTATTGCACATCGAACCCACAAATAACAAACACGTGGTGGCTCAAGGGTAACTTCCCAAGTAACGCCCCATCAATATATATGATACACAATTGCAAAATAAATAGTTTCACAATTCTGAAACTAAACCTAGAATGTTGATCATATGATAAAGAGGTGTTGAACAGTGCACACTCAACCCATATATAACAAACACGGGGTGGCTCAGTGGCAACGCCCCATCCATATATATATATATATAGTACATATTATAACTACACGACGCTCGTTTACAGTCACACAATTCTGAAACTAAACATAGAAGGTGTATGAAATTCTACAGATCCGTCCTCTAGTGCATGGTCTATGGAAATGTGAAGAGTCTAGGGTGGTTCAAGATTATATCTGAACGTGACGCCCCGTTAAATATCGAAATTCGGAGATGAGCACAATATTCAGATTAGACCCACAATTTTGAATCTAAACATAGAATGTTTATCATATGATAAACAAGTGTTCAATAGTGCACATGCAACCCACACATAATAAACACGGGGTGTCTCAGGGGAAACTTCCCAAGTAACGCCAGAACAATATATATGATACACAGTGCAAAATAAAGGTAACCAAAATTCTGAAACTAAACATAGATTGTTTATCTTATGATAAAGAGGTGTTCAGCAGTGCACATTCAACCCAAATATAACAAACACGGGATGGCTCAGGGGCACCTTTCACGGTAACGCCCCATCCACATATGTCGTACACAGTATAACTACACCACGCTCGTTTATAGTCACACAATTCTGAAACTAAACATAGAAAGTGTATGAAATTCTAAAGATCCGTCCTCTAGTGCATGTTCTATGGAAATGTGAAGAGTCTGAGGTGGCTCAAGAATCTGTCTAAACATAGAATGTCTATCATATAATAAACAAGTATTCGGTAGTGCACGTCCAACCAACACATATCAAACACGGTGTGGCTCAGGGGCAACTTCACAATTAACGTCCCATCAATATAAATGATACACAGTGCAAAATAAAGTTAACCACAATTCTGAAACTAAACATAGAATGTCTATCATATAATAAACAAGTATTCGGTAGTGCACGTCCAACCAACACATATCAAACACGTGGTGGCTGAAGGGCAACTTCCCAATTAACGTCCCATCAATATAAATGATACACAGTGCAAAATAAAGTTAACCACAATTCTCAAACTAAACATAGAATGTCTATCATATAATAAACAAGTATTCGGTAGTGCATATCCAACCAACACATATCAAACACGGTGTGGCTCAGGGGCAACTTCCCAATTAACGTCCCATCAATATGAAATTCGTAGATCAGCTCAATATTCAGATTAGTCCCACAATTCTGAAACTAAACATATATAGAATGTTTATCATATGATAAAGAAGTGTTCAGCAGTGCACATTCAACCCACAACTAAGAAACACGGGGTGGCTCAGGAACAACTTTCCCGGTAACACCCCATCCATGTATATCGTACACAGTATAACAACACCACGCTCGTTTACAGTCACACAATTCTGAAACTTAACATAGAAAGTGTATGAAATTCTACAGATCCATCCTCTAGTGCATGTTCTATGGAAATGCGAAGATTCTGGGGTGGCTCAAGATTCTCTCTGAACGTGACGCCCCGTTAAATGTCGCAATTCGGAGATCAGCACAATATTCAAATTAGACCAACAATTCTGAAACTAAACATAGAATGTTTATCATATGATAAACCAGTATTCAATAATGCACATCCAACCCACAAATAACAAAAACGGGATGGCTCAGGGGAAACTTCCCAAGTAACGCCCCAACAATATATATGATACACAGTGCAAAATAAAGCTAACCACAATTCTGAAACAAAACATAGAATGTTTATCATATGATAAAGAGGTGTTCAGCAGTGCACATTCAACCCATATACAACAAACACGGGATGGCTCAGGGGCAACTTTCACAATAACGCTCCATCCACAAATATGTTACACAGTATAACAACACCACGCTCGTTTACAGACACACAATTCTGAAATTAAACAGAACGTTTATGAAATTCTACAGATGGAATAACTACACCACCGTCGTTTACAGTCACACAATTCTGAAAATAAACATAGAAAGTGTATGAACTTCTACAGATCCGTCCTCTATTGCATGTTCTATGGAAATGTGGAGAATCTGGGGTGGCTCAAAATTCTGTCTGAACGTGACGCCCCGTTAAAAGTTGAAATTCGGAGATGAGCACAATATTCAGATTAGACCCACAATTCTGAAACTAGACATAGAATGTTTATCATATGATAAACAAGTGTTCAGTAGTGCACATCTAACCAACACATATGAAACACGGGGTGGCTTTGGGGCAACTTCCCAAGTAACACCCCATCAATATAAATGATACACAGTGCAAAATATCCGTCCTCTAGTGCATGTTCATTAATAGTGTGGGACTTATTCTCACAGGGGTGAAACTCGTCCTCGCAATGTAAAACAGGTCCCTGACAGTCCCCTCAGATTTTCCTCTTTTGACCATTCTTCTTTCTTTTTGCTTATCATGTGTTTTATATCTGTATCCGCTTTATATTCCTATTTGTTATTTTGACTTTGTTTATCTTACATTTTCTTCTTTTTTGTTTTCTTTGTGTCTGCCTGTTTCTGTTTTCTTTCCAGTTTCTGTATCTTATTTCCTTTTGTCTCTGTCTACTTTGTTTGTCTTTCTATTATCTTATTGCTACTTACTTTTTCTATCTCCTATTTTCACTTTTCTTCTGTTTCTATTCTATATTATCTTTGTTTTCTATTTGTCCATCTATCTTACTTTTAGTTTTCCTGTTTTCTTTCCCTTTATCCTAATCTCCGACACTTTTATTTTCTCTTAATCTTCTATTTACGCTTTCTTTCTCCCATTTTCACTCTCCTATGTTCCTTCTGTTTATCAAAAACAAGGCAAACAGAAGAAAGAGAACATAGGACAGTCAGAATAGGAGAAAGAACGAGTACATAGAAGAGTCAAGAATAAGAGAAAATAAAAGTTGACAGATAACAGAATGAAGGGGAAGACAATAAGGAAAACTAAAAAGAAGAAAGATGGACAAATAGAAAACGAAGATAATATAGAAGAGAAACAGAAAAAAGAGAACAGGAAAGTGAAAATAGGAGATAGGAAAAGTAAATAGCAATAAAATAATAGAAAGACAAACAAAATAGACAGAGACAAAAGGAAATAAGATAGATAAACTGGAAAGAAGAAAGAAACAGGCAGACACAAAGAAAACAAAAAAAGAAGAATTATAGTTTAAAAATGGCTAATTTTGCGATTCAGATGCCAAGAAAAGGCGTTTAAAGCCATCCAATTTTAAACATTTCCCCGGTGGGTCATGCCCCCAGACCCATTACAAGAAGTTTGCTCACTGAACGCTGACCTAATTAAATTCAATGGTTAAGTAACGTTTTAACATTGGCTTTTTCACTGTCAACACCATTTTTATTTTAATAAAACGGCGATCGCGAGCCAGTTCGCTCATAATATGGAACTGTAACCATTTTTCTACCCGAAAAAAGTTTTGTTGTATTTTTCTGAATGATTTATCCACCCTCATTTTTCAAATTTTTAAATCGTTAAAATTTCATTCCTAATGGAAAAGCTTGAGGATTCCTGGCTAAAATCGTTTCAAGCATTTTAACAGGAGGCGGTTCATCCCAGTTCGCTAGCAATTAATGCCTGAGATACTTGCCGAGTTATCAGTGTAAATATTTTTTCGATTGGTGCAGATTATAATCCGTCATTTTGTAATTGAAAAAAGTTAAGTTTACGAACTTTCTTACTCTGAGCGCATGCGCACTCCATATGTCTGCTGTTGCGAACTTAATGAAAACGTCAAAGTTTGTAAACAAATGTATCAATTTCTCGATTTTATGGGCTCTTATGACTTTGGGATTGATTGTAGATTATGCTAAATGTGTAATATTTGTAATTGTTGTCTTATAAACGACACGAAAGTGTTTTTTGTGTGTCTTTTGTCCGGTAAACATCTAACATGCGTGGGCTGTACCATTGCTGCTGATGCAAGGTGTGGATGAGTTGTGTGTTCTGTGCATTTCGTAGGCCTATACCACAAACAGCTAGCTGTCTGAGTAGGTTTTTTCCCTTTATTATTTTAGTTTGGATCGACGTAGGCGAAAAAGAAAAATAGTTTTGGAAATAACAAAAACATGTTTTTTTCTGTGAATTTAAATAAAATTATTTCAAAAATGTAAAAAATAGCGAGATTCTTTTTTTTTTTAGACAATTCTCGATTTTTGAGCAATTTTCCAACGTCATTTTCATAACCATAGGGCAAATCTCGTAAAACATATGTAACACAAGCACTGTACACAAATGGTCTTGCCTGTAGCTAAGCAGATATGCATCTGTCAGTTTGATATGCCATAATCGTGAGGCAATGTTACTCTTCCAATATTCCATAATCATACTGTCAAGTCTGTTCAGACACCAACTTAGTAAAATAAAGAAAAATTGTACTCGTTTTCATATAACTAAATTCGTCGCCTAAACGTCGCTGATTGGCTGAAATAGCGGTATGATCTGTACCTACACGTCACTGATTGGCTGAAATTGGTGTGATCCGCACCTACACGTCGCTGATTGGCTGAAATAGCGGTGTGATCCGCACCTACACGTCGCTGATTGGCTGAGATAGCGGTGTGATTTGCACCTACACGTCGCTGATTGGCTGAAATAGCGGTGTGATCCGCACCTACACGTCGCTGATTGGCTGATTAGTTGGGATGTCTGCATAGCACAGAGGTCACTTGTTAGTGAAAGAGAAGTCAGTGCAGAGGTCTTACACATTGAAACTCCTGGATGGGATCCGATTCCGGAATGAGAACCCAGTACCGAGCTACCAACATTAAATACTAGCATTACAGGTAGTACTAAACCAAATAACTTCCGGCTGGGTCAAAGTGCGATGTGCACCGAACTTTTGATAGAGAAGTGAACACCACAAGTCCTGTGATTGGTTATAAATGTGAGTGTGTTGGTTGTAAAAAATAATAGTTTCATCTGGGTAAAAAATAATTGCAATTTTATTTCATCTAGTACCAATGTGTCAAGTAGCCTTGTGCTTGAAACATGTATGGGGTACCTGTAAAAAAAAAGTACTCGAATTTTTTGCGAAACTAGGGTAGTCATAGACGCTACCCGTTATCTCAAAAACGAGCAGCTTGACCCCCATTTTTGTCTGATTCACTTTAAGTGTAAGGGGTGGTAGTATTTATATCTGTGACGTTTATGTCGGTTGATACGTTGTAGGTAGGAGTTTTAGCCACACGTGTTATTATTGTCGTCTATGGGATTTGATTTGGTAGTATACACCCTACACCACAGAGAACGGTTTGTATCCAGTGACCCAGTCAGGTTCATGTTGAAGTCGGTTATGGTGGATGTGGATGTGGTTTGCAGGAATGGTAAATTGATTGCAAATGAGCAAATCTGAACACCAAACGCGTTACCAAATCAAAATTCACATATCTGCACAAGCAGGGTAGGATCTAGCTCTGCGTGTAGATTGCTCGCCTGAAGTCCTTTGGTTGTAAGATCGAACGCCCGCAATGGACCCATTCTCCAATTTAAAAAAAATGTTTCAACCAAAAACAGGTAGTATATCAAAGCGGTGGCACGTGCTGTCTTGTCTGTGTAAAGTGCATAGAAAGGTCCACTGCTGGTAATAGAAAAATGTTGTGGGTTTCCTCTAAGACTATATATGTCAGAATTACCAAATGTTTGACATCCAGTAACCGATGGTGAATAAATGAATGGGTTCTATTGGTGTGTTTTATATGCACCATCTGACAAACAGGATAGAACATTGCATGGCATTTAATGTCTCAGTCGTGGTGTATTAACTAGAATCAAAACTAACCCAATGGGTCCACCGGCGGAGATCGAGCGAGCGCTTTACAACTGGCCTATGTCCCGTCATTTATTTCATTTCAACTTATTTTCATGCTTATATCCAATTAAGGTTCAAGCACGCTGTCCTGGACACACACCTCAGCTATCTGGGCTGTCTGTCCAGGACAGTGGGTTAGTGGTTAGTGAGAGAGAAGAGGGTGTAGTGACCGTACACCTACCCATTAAGCCCTTAAGAACTCGCTCTGGGTTGAAGTCGGTACCGGGCTGCGAACCCTGTCCCGTCATTGCATAGTGTAGAACTGAGTGAATGTATTTATAGACTGCTGTGATAGCATGGAAGTAAATCAATTACCATTTAAAGAGACTGTACTAAGTGCTGCAATTGTAACATGTTTATGACTAACATCCTTTTTGATGGCTACAATTACGTATTAAACAGACGACTGTTTAGAATATCTGTATCTGTACAAACAAGGTATTTGTAGTCGTCCTAATGTTAGTAGCAACCCAAATCAAATTTTACCTTTCAGTAATTTTGTATGTACGGAAGAAAATAAATTAGCAATGATTAACATTAGCACATAACCACAAACACATTGATATTCAAAACAAGAAATACATTTAAATGTAATTTTGGTCGCCAAAAAGGCACTGTTAGTCAGAAACATCTTACAATGGCTGCCAACTTAGGACAGTTCCTTTAAACAGCAATAATATCAGCTGTTCACAGGAATCAAGGGCCTAATTTGCATAACTATCTTATTGTCTGTGAAACAACATTGCATTGCATGTACTTACGGAATTCACTACGAGGTCGCAAAGGAAGGAACGTTTTCTGAATTAGCCAGCCTGACTATAGATGAATGGACAACCAGCACACTATGTAGTACCAGCATCCTCAAATTTAGTCCTGATGATTTTCGGATCACAGGGCAGAAACGTTCAAATAACTGACCTCAGTAGTGTAGTGGTTATGTCATCGGACTTGAGGCTGGTAGGAACTGGGTTCGTATACGATCTGAGGCAATGGGTGATATTCTGCATGCCTTTAACGGCTCCAACCCAGAGTGAGGGAACCGCTATGCTCAGTAAGTAGGTCTACGGCCACATACACCGAGTTTCACTCAATTCACTGGTGTGGTGGTGATGGGTGTGTCTCCCGTGTGTATGACCCCACATGGGGGATGCTTACCCGGCATGCACTGCAGGTTCCGTGTAATCCGGGCTCAGGTGATACCGAGATAGCTCAGCTGACAGCATGCGTGGAGAATGGCCCTGTCAAGTAGTCCCATGCTGAAATGGAAATACTGCGGCTTCACCAGTCATCTTATCATCGTCCATGTGTGTAATGTCCAGAAACAAAACAAAATGTGTTTGTCGCTCTGTTACATGTTTGTGGCGTTTAAAATAAAATAATAATAATCGTTCAAATATGACGAATTATACACTTTGCAAGCATATGCAGCTGTATATAAAAGTCTTCGATGAAAACCATTTATAATAATAGTTTGTTCGCATACTTAGCTGTATATAAACATGTTCAATGGGAAAACCTTTCACAATAATATTATGTTCGCATAATGTAACTGTATACAAAAGTCTTCAATGAAAAACCCTTCATAATATGTTCGCATAATATAAATGTATATAAAATTATTTAATGAAGAACCCTTCATAATAATATTATGTTCGTATACTGTAACTGTATATAAATGTTCAATGCAAAACCCTTCATAAGGTGTTCGCATAATGTAACTGTATATACCAATTGTTTAATGAAAACCCTTCATAATATGTTTGTATGCTGTAACTGTATATAACTCTTCAGTGCAAAACCCTTCACAATATGTTCGCATAATGTACCTGTATATAAAATTTGTCATTGAAAAACCTTTCATAATAATATTATGTTCGCATACTGTAACTGTATATAAACATTTTCAATGTAAAACCCTTCATAATATGTTCGCATACTATACCTGCATACAAAAGTATTAAATGAAAAACCCTTCAAAATAATGTTAAGGTCGTATACTGTAACTGTATATACATCTTCAATGCAAACCCCATCATAATAATGTTATGGTCGTATACTGTAGCTGTATATACATCTCCAATGCAAACCCCTTCATAATAATGTTATGGTCGTATACTGTAGCTGTATATACGTCTTCAATGCAAACCCCTTCATAATAATAATGTTATGGCCGTATACTGTAGCTGTATATACGTCTTCAATGCAAACCCCTTCATAATAATGTTATGGTCGTATACTGTAGCTGTATATAAGTATTCACTGCAAACCCCTTCATAATAATGTTATGGTCGTATGCTGTAGCTGTATATAAGTCTTCACTGCAAACCCCTTCATAATAATGTTATGGTCGTATACTGTAGCTGTATATAAGTCTTCACTGCAAATCACTTCATAATAATATTATGGTCGTATACTGTAACTGTATATACATCTTCACTGCAAACCCCTTCATAATAATGTTATGGTCGTATACTGTAGCTGTATATACATCTTCAATGCAAACCCCTTCATAATAATGTTATGGTCGTATACTGTAGCTGTATATAAGTCTTCACTGCAAACTCCGTTCAGCGTTAGTCTGGCTAGGAATTACGTTTAGCATAGGCCCATAATACTCAGGTTTTGAAAAAAGTACAGCTGAAATGGCTTCTGCGAGAGATCTGCACACACTTTTATGTTGGAGGTAGGCAAAACAGTTATAGGTAGTAAATAATTTCCGGCTGGGTCAAAGTTCGAGGTGCTCAAAACTTTTGATAGAAAAGTGAACACCTGTGACTGGTGATAAATGTAAGTGTGTTGGTTGTAAAAAAAGAGTTTCTTATGGGCTAAAAATGTATGCAATTTTGTTTCATCTAGTATCACTGTGTCAAGTAGCCTTGTGCTTGAAACATGTATGGGGTACCTGTAAAAAAAAGTACTCGAATTTTGTGCGGAACTAGGGTAGTCATAGACGCTACACGTTATCTCAGAAATGAGCAGCTTGACCCCTAATGTTTTCTGATTCACTTTAAGGGTGAGGGGTGGTAGTATTTATATCCGTGGCGTTTATGTCGATTGATACGCTGCAGGTAGGAGTTTTAGCCACACATGTTACTATTGTCATCTATGGGATTTCATTTGGTAGTATACATTCTATACTATTTACTGTAATCTGCAAGTATGTATAGTTCTATAAACATCATCACTAACAATATTACAATGTGATATATGCTGACTGTGTGACATACAATCGGAGGGGGTCGAAAATGAATCTAGCAGACACTTTTGCCCACATTTTCCCTGTACACTTACACGAACAGCCTAATATTGCAATTTTATAAAAACATATTTCAACTCCAACGTGTGTGTATGGACCTGGATAAACGAGTTGGTTTTTGTTTTTGTTTTTTTTTGTTTTGTTTTTTTGTTGTTGTTGGGTTGTTGTTGTTTGTTGTGGGGTTTTTTTTTTTTTTTTTTGGGGGGGGGGGGATATGTTTTTTTTGTTATTTCCAAAAAACTTTTACTTTTTTCTTACATCAAACCAAACTGAAATTATTTACAAAAATCATTTTAATAGAATGATGGGACGGACTATAAACAGTGATTCTGGAGATGGACACGAACGACTGGTTCGCCATCGTATCTGTATATTTAAAGAGTAATTGACAAACAAAGGAATTACGAATGACCAGATTGATTGAAAGTTGTAAACCCAAGCATTTGGCGTAGCAATTTAATTAGAGAGTAATTGACAAAAAGAGGAATTACGAATGACTAGATTGATTGAAAGTTGTAAACCCAAGCATTTGGCGTAGCAATTTAATTAGAGAGTAATTGACAAACAGAGGAATTACGGAAGACCAGATTGAATGAAAGTTGTAAACCCAAGCATTTGGCGTAGCAATTTAGTAAGAGAGTAATCAACAAACAGAGGAATTACGAATGACCAGAGTGATTGAAAGTTGTAAATCAAAGATTTTCCTGGGATTTTTACATTAAACGAGATGCACATAATTGTAACTCATCCTCAGTGTGTAAGACCACTATACCTACTTCTCTCTCACAAAGAACTAACCACTAACCTACTGTCCTGTACAGACAGCCAAGATAGCTGAGGTGTGTGCCCGGGATTGCGTGTTTGAAACTTAATTGGATAAAAACAAGAAAATTAGTATAAATGAAATGAAATGAAATGAATACGATAAATATCAAATACAACATTTACATACAATTTCAATTGTCCTAGATAGGTACATATTTAAAAGTAATCAATTATGAATGTATGCATTTAAAGAACTTTAAAAATAAGCAATTTGTTTTGTTTTGAACTCATTACTTTTGGCGTGAGAATCGCTAGTACTTGAGTTTTTGTTTTTTTAATAGTTTGGTTGTTAAGAGTGTGCGTGAGTGCGTGTGTGTGCGTGCGTGTGTATATGTCTGTGTGTCTTTGTGTGTGTTGTGTTGTGTGTGCGCGCGTGTGTGCGTGTGTTTGTGCGTGTGTGTTTCCGTTTGTGTGTGTTGTGCTGTATTTGTTTATATTTATTTTGCGTTTTTGTATGTAAAAGAAATGCTGTTTTAAATATTAATATACTTTAGATTAATGATTGGGCACCGCTGATTAGCCGACCTTCACGGTGGCTTCCATGGAAACGTTTAACCATCCTTCGTGTTTAAAAAACATTAAGTTGAATAGTATGTAAAACTGACAACTCGTACATGTTATCTACACACTCGTTGATTTCATTTCATTTCAATTTATTTTCGTGCTTATATCCAATTAAGATTCAAGCACGCTGTCCTGGGCACACACATCAGCTATCTGGGCTGTCTGTCCAGGATGGTGGATTAGTTGTTAGTTAGTTAATGGTTAGTGAGAGAGAATAGGGTGTAGTCACCTTATACCTACCCATTGAGCCCTTAAGAACTAGCTCTGGGTTGGAGCCAGTGCCGGGCTGCGAACCCTGCACCTACCAGTCCAATGGCGTAACTACTACGTCACCGAAGCCGGTGATGCTCGTTGAACTCGTTCTTTAATAAAATAAAATAAGGTTAAATGTGGCAAAGTGTAAAACAGATAATAACCAACTTACTACGAGGAGGTACGAATTACCAGTCTCTCGTGAATGAATCCCAATAACATTCATTTGCTGAGAATTCCTCTTAGGTCTTTGGTTATTCTCTAACCAAGGTCTGCTTTCCATTAAAGGGACATTCCTGAGTTTGCTCCATTGTAAGATGTTTCAGACTAATAAAATATTTCTACGATTAAACTTTCATATTAAATATATTTTCTTGTTTAGAATATCAATGTCTGTATATTCAGTGTGTTTCTGGTCGTCTTAATATTTGTAAGAAGCCCAAACTGGATTCTGTCTTTAAATAATTTCGTACGTACGAAAAATCATATTTTAGGAAATAAAATGAAATTTAACCTAGTACAAATATTAGAACTATCAGAAACTCGTTTAATATACAGCCACTAATATTATATGCAGAAAAATATATTTGATATGTAATTACAATTGTTAAAAAGTCTGTGTTAGTCGATAACATCTTAAACATTGCAGCAAACACAGGAATGTCCCTTTAACGTGATTCCGAACGCGTTTTATCGCCTGCGTTTTCGCATGCGGAAAGTTGTTTTTACATATCTACGTTTTCTCAAGCGAATGACTATAGCCTCTACTAGAAACATACTTATCTGCCCTTGATTTGCCCAAATAGCCACTAAATTATTTCCGGCGCGTTACGCTCCAGTCGCTTGCAACAAAGGCCCTTTGTTACTACTGAATTGTGGAGTAGTTGTCCTCTTGGTCTTTTATTTTTTGACGTTAAGAAAGTTTCTATTACTATTATTGTTTGTCAGATTGTGTGCAGTCTCCTCATTTTACAGAAAAGAAAATGTACAATATGTTTTTTGCTCAACAAAAATACTTAAGAACACGTCTTGGGGGGGGGGGGGGGGGGGGGCGACCAAGAAAAATGGCTCATTGATGCTTGACTCGTTAAAACGGCACCTTAATAAAGTTGTGATATTTGCAAGCAATATGCATGTGTTTGTGTATATATCACTGTGTACGAATGGAAGTGTACATTCATTTGACTAAATGACTAGCTGCGCTTTTCTGTACCACTAGCTGCATTATTAACTACGACCTATGCAGTAGTTAATACTGAAACTAACGATGCAGAAATTCACCTCCTCGCCTAACAATAAGGTTTCTACTGTCTGACTCGCAAACAAATCGGAACAGCGAGTCCAGTGTCATTGTCAGACGGACATAGTGTAATTTAATAGTTACGATCGACTATCTACCTGCAATTATTAATATTATGCACAACCATTAAGCATTCCATTATATATATATATATATATATATATATATATATATATATATATATATATATATATATATATATATATATATATATATATATATATTCACTGGCGTAGGAAGCAGGGGAGCAAGTGTCCCTCACTTTTCAGTTATTTTGCTTTATAATAGTGTAAAAGTGTGTAAATATAAAAAGTGTGGCCCCCTCCCCACACTTTTTGGCACCTTTCTGCGCCATTAATCTCTCTCTCTCTCTCTCTCTCTCTCTCTCTCTCTCTCTCTCTCTCTCTCTGTGTGTGTGTGTGTGTGTGTGCGTACATCCCCCCACGCCTTGTCACCTTCATACGCCACTGTTATATGTACATAGATAAACTTTTTTTTTCAAATGTGCGTGTTAGTTTGGGTTATGTTTTTGGTTGTGCGTGTGTACTGGTGTGTGGGCTTGTTTTGTAGGCTATTGTTTATTTGGGGGCAGATTTGTTGTTGTTCCTGGGGGAGGGGGGGGGGGGTTGGGGGAGGTAAAATTGTTGAGAGGGGTATTTTTTAAATATTAGGAATTTTGTTTTGCCTGCCACTTACGCTTATAAATTATAATCATGTATAGAACAATGTCTTCATTTTAACATTTAACCTTAAATAATCGGCATGCAAGACTAACATAAATATGTTCACACAGATATTTTGATGTAAACAAAACAAGTACTGTTACTATAGGTAGATGTTTTTAGGTGAAACTATATATTTGGCTGTTATTACAGCAAAATGTACACTTTATCATGCAATGTATATAGGCCTAATCAATTTACAGCAAACGAAATATTTAGTCAAACAGGCGCATGTGCAGGAAATTGTGTAACTGGCTAGTGGTGTTTTTAGGGGAGGGGTCGGGTCATGCGTCCCCAGAAATACACTGAAAAAAACAAAACAAACATAATATAGCACGTGGTGAAGGGGACTGTTCTGATCGGAATATTACATATAGTCCGTCCCATCCAACAAAAATGTAGTTTTTGTAAATAATTTAAGTTTGGTTTGACGTAAAAATAAAAATAAAAGTTTTTTGGAAATAACAAAAATATACTATTTTTGTGTGTAATTTAGAAAACAAGCGGCTCAGAAATAAATAACTTGTAAATTCCATAGTATGAAAAAATGCGTTCCCCGTGAGACGCACTATGAACATAATGTTTCTGTTATCTAGTATAACGGTGTTACTGTCACACACAATTCATTAAAACTGCAGGTGTGTTTGTATGTTTAAATGAAATTATGATAATTAATGTAAGGCGAGATTGCAGCTTTGAAACAAAACAATCAGGGTGTGTGACAGCTAGCTAGATTCATCTCCTATATTTAACACATGGTCAGTTATAACAAAACGCAATTTCATCAACTTAATTTTTACCTGTATCATTCTTTATTTTTAAAGCATAGGTGGGGACATTTATGATGCCAGGGACTGGCATGCATAAATCTCAGCTGAAGATTCACAAACAACTATGGCCATCGGCTATTCCCGAAGTAATCGGAACGCGCCGGAAGTGGTTGGTGGTTAGGGGACTGTGACGGAACATGCTCTTAATTTTGTTTTCGCCTGTGGCGATATTAATTGTGTTAGAAGGCCGTGTGCAGTTCCAAATGCACTTAGCTAGGTGGGCAACTTGTTACGTAATACTTCTGCGCGATGGTCGTCTAATAGACACCCAGAGCAGGTGTGGAGGCCATGTGGCCAGTAGTTACGTAATACCTCCACGCGACCGTGGAATCTCTAGCGAACTGGCGACATTAAGTCTGACGATCTGAGGAAAAAAATACCGCTTGGTCGCGGTGGAAATATCAGATGATAAGATTCGGTGCCGCGATGTACCCATAGGCGATATTTCGATTTATAATAAATAGCTAGTTTTTTTTAGATATCGAGAACTAGGAAGGCTCCAGGGGATCACGGACGTCGTCCACTGACCGATCTATATTAGTTCAGACGGGACTTTGGTAATTATATTATTTCTGCTCCGTTGTATAACCTTGATGTGATTGATGTGACTTTAAATATTTTAATACTGCATTATACCAATATTCTTTAGACAGTGTCTTCGGTCATCTGACGAAGTAAATCGTAGACTTTTTGTTCTAACATTATATGAGTATTTGGTAATATAAAGCTTAGCCAGTCATCCTAGAAGACCTAGGTAAACTGTAGGTTATTGTCTTTATTGTGATAGGTACCAGTATTAATTCTGTGTTACAAGGTTACTGAATGAGTAGTTACGGGTTAATTAAAAATTAACCAGTTAGGAATAGTGTTGTAATTCCTTTATTAATTAAGTTCTCCTGGCAGCGTTTCTCAATTATCACACGTTACTGAACGAGTAGTAAGGGTTAATTAAAAATTAACCAGTTAGGAATAGAGTGGTAATTCCTTTATTAATTAACTTCTCTTAGAAGCGTTTCTCAAATATCACACGTTAAATATTTTAATACTGTATTATACCAATATTATTTAGACGATGCTGCCGGTCATCTGACACAGTAATCTGTAGGCTCACTGTCCTAAATAATTATAAAAAGCTTAACCAGTCATCCTAGAGGACCTAGGTAAACTGTAGGTTATTGTCTTTATTGTGATAGGTACCAGTATTAATTCTGTGTTACAAGGTTACTGAATGAGTAGTTAAGGGTTAATTAAAAATGAACCAGTTAGGAATAGAGCTGTAATTCCGTTATTAATTAAGTTCCCCTGGAAGCGTTTCTCCATTATCACACGTGTGTGTGTGTGTGTTAGTGTTTCTCAATTATCACACATGTGGGTGTTGTGTCACGGTGAAGTGATTAGCATATTGTGTAAACTAAACTCCCAGAGATTAACTAATTAAGTGATCAGTTCTGGGTTGTTATTATTGTTGTTATTAAATAACTACTGCGGCTGTGCATTTGTCAGCGTAGGTTAATACAGATTCCAAAGTGTATTGTGTTTTTGTTGTGTTTTCTAGTGAACTAAACGTGCTATAATAATATATACTTTATATAAGATCGTATCTCTGATCATACCTAGACGAGCCATACTAGGGTTTAACCGCCTGTTACAGAGAGATCTAATAGATATACAGTTAGGAGAGATATTTTGATAATCGTGTTTTATTCAGTTACGGGAATTATAGAATCCCCGTGACAGGGACGTAACTCTGCCTATTTTTTCTCGCGAATTTCTAATAGAGGCTATACAAAATGTTTCGTTGTCGGAGTGTACTTCAACTTGAACGTGTTGAATGACCGCGCGCGGAATCCCGTATATGGAAAAGGTACCATGTAAATGCACTGTGTCGATAAACTCGCGAACGAAAGCGGGCCTAAGTCTCTCCCCCCAAGAAACCCAAAACAAAACAAAAAAAACAAAAACGAAAAAAACCCCACCCAATCAAACAAACAAACAAAACAAAAACAAACATAAACTGGTCAAGTTCAAGTTCTTTATTGCGTTAAGTTTTCTAACTTATCAGCATTATAACAATGAAATACAATATTATGTACAATAGTGCAGAACAATGGTGGAGAATGACTTGCATAAATAAAATACATACACATATACCGATAAAACAATCCATCTATATCTATATATAAACAATCGGCAATATGGGTCACACAAATATAGATCTATTAAGTTGTTTGTAGTAATAGCATATCCCTCATTTTGTTCGCCTGTATTAAGTATTTGCCAAGGTTATTTATCTCCTTATTGTTTGTAGTTGACAATAGCTGTATTAGTTTAAAAGCACTGGGGTTCTTGGAGTAGTATTTCTTAATAAATCTATTTCTTAAAGTTTCGTATCGTGGACACTGAAGAATAAAATGAAACTCATCCTCAATCTCATTAACATTACATAATGTACATACTCTTTGTGTTCTCTCGATATTTTTGTACCTACCAGCTTCAATATTTAGCCTGTGTGCACAAATTCTCATTTTCGTTATTTTTTTTATATTACGTGAATCAATTGGCTTCGTCAGATATGTTTGTAATTGATATTTCTTTATTAAGTGTTTATATAGTGATCCTTTTGGCGACGCTGTTATTAAACTGTAGGATTTTTGTTTAAATAGATCAAATATTCTTTCTTTAATTATGTAATAAAAACTTATATGGGTATGGGTCGATTTCCACATATAACTTAGCCCAAGCGTATTTAATTCCTGCTTAATATTCGTTAGCCAAATATCTCCATACTCATACATTTCCTCGTACACAGCTTTTAGAATGCAATTACTGGTAGTACGTTTATCCAGTATTTAAAAATTCTCAGCTTTCTTATAATAGCTAGTGGAAATCGTCCCAATTCTCTATAAACAAAGTAATTACAAGTTCTATTATGTACACCCAATGAACGTTTACAAAATTGTATATGCACTTTCTCAATGTCGTGTGCCGAGTGAAAACCCCAGACTTCCGATCCATAATTAAGAACACTATTTACATAGGTATCAAATACCGCTAACTTCGTTTCAATATCAAAATAGTTCTTATTACAAATATTCATGATCCAGTATTGTACTTTACGTCCTTGTTCTGCCAGTCTTTTCTGTGCCCGATTAAATTTACCATTATAACTTAGTAACAGTCCAAGATAGTTAAAATTCGTCTACTACCTCCAACTGGTGACCCTCATAATCCCATTTCTCGTTATCTTTAAGTTTACCCCCATTTCTAAAGACTACTATTTTCGTTTTATTTGCATTAACGGTTAGATCCCATTTTGTAGTGTAATATTCAAGGGTATTTAACAGACCAAAGTTGCTGCTGCGATGCCGCTTCTTTTTCTTCTTTTTTTTATAAAGCATACATTGCACAGAAAATATGGGTATATTTAAGGTTCTTTACGTCCTCTTCATCTGCCTTGGTCCATCCTCAAAGGCCACGTACACGTACCGGTATCTACGCTAGGTATGTAGAAGTAATCTGAAAAAAAAAAAAAAAAAAAAAAAAAAAAAAAAAAAAAAAAAAAAACCAGTGGTTACTTTAGAAATGAACTAGATATTCATGATGATTGATGCTGCTTTAGAAATGAACTAGATATTCATGATGATTGATGCTGCTTTAGAAATGAACTAGATATTCATGATGATTGATGCTGCTTTAGAAATGAACTAGATATTCATGATGATTGATGCTGCTTTAGAAATGAACTAGATATTCATGATGATTGATGCTGCTTTAGAAATGAACTAGATATTCATGATGATTGATGCTGCTTTAGAAATGAACTAGATATTCATGATGATTGATGCTGCTTTAGAAATGAACTAGATATTCATGATGATTGATGCTGCTTTAGAAATGAACTAGATATTCATGATGATTGATGCTGCTTTAGAAATGAACTAGATATTCATGATGATTGATGCTGCTAGGATTTTCAATTTCCAAAATGGCGGAATAAATACCGTGTTTGATGAAATAGAATATGATTTTTCTTTTCTTTTCTTTCTTTCCCTCACAGTGGGTAGGTGTAAAGCCACTACACCGACATCTCAGTCACTAACGAGTAACCTACTGTCCTGGACAGCTGATGTGTATGTACTCAGGACAGCGTGCTTTGACGTTAACTTGATAAACACTCAAAAATAAATTGAATGAATACATTTGTAAGTGTATTCGGTGTGTCTCGGCCAAAACGGATTGATCCGAATTCATCCGTATTGAGTGGTGGTGTGTCAACGGCGAAACACAATTCGAATCAGTATGCTTTGATCCGCATTGGCACGCACTGGGCAGAACCGTATTTGGTTTGTCAACGCTGTTATATAACAGTTTGTGTTAATATATAGCAATTTCTAAATTGTAATAGGGCTAACGACGCATATCTGGGACTAATAGTCCATCAGCAGAAACGTCGCCCCTGTAATTATAATATTTAAAAACTCAGTGTCAGTTATGACGAACGTGTACATAATGTCCTTTAGATGAAAATTCGGACTTAACGATGATTATAATATGTGCTCCTGACAGTGGTTAGTAGTAGTGCAAGATATGGTCACCTTTTGCATTATAACATTACGTTTGTCAGTGAGTTATGCCTGCATACCAGACATGGGCGGATCCAAGGGGGGGGGGGGGGACCAGGGGGACGCGTCCCCCAAAAAAATTGTTCAAGTGCCCTCAAAATGTCCAAGTGCCCTTTTTGTTTGTAGATTTTTTTTTTTTTTAAGTAAACAATAATTATATTGTAGATAAATGAAATCAAGATTTTCGTGTACATGCGCAAGCTTGCAGATATGTGTCTGTGTTATTGAGTCTCAATGGGGCCCCATTGAGGTTCTAACGCGAGTGACGCCAATTTACTTCATTATTGCTAGTATATTATGACGTAGAACTGTAGGAATTCATATTAATTGTAAATATCAAAACTTGTAGTAAGGTGCCCTTTTGACGAGTCAATGTGCCCTTCTTTTTTGGTCCCCCCCCCCCCCCCCCCCCCCCCCCCCCCCCCCCCCCCCCCCCCCCCCCCCCCCCCCCCCCCCCCTAAAAATATTTCCTGGATCCGCCCAGGTAACCACTACTGTCTAAATATCCCATCTGTTCTGTCATGATGGATGCCACCGGTAGTGCAGGATGTGGTCACCTTTTGCATTATAACATTACGTTTGTCAGTGAGTTTTGCCTGCACACCACTACTGTCTAAATATCCCATCTGTTCTGTCATGATGGATGCGACCGGTAGTGCAGGATATGGTCACCTTTTGCATTATAACATTACGTTTGTCAGTGAGTTATGCCTGCACACCACTACTGTCTAAATATCCCATCTGTTCTGTCATGATGGATGCCACCGGTAGTGCAGGTGTGACGGTACATGCTCTTAATTTCTTTTCGCCTGTGGCGATATTAATTGTTTTAGAAGGCCGTGTGCAGTTCCAAATGCACTTAGCCCAGATGGGCAATTTGTTACGTAATACCTTCGCGCTATCGTGCATTCCAAAATGCACATGTGGAGGCCATGTGGCCAGTAGTTACGTAATACCTCTGCGAGTGCGGTTTTTACAACCGTGATTTGGCGAATGGCGACAGCCAGTCTGATGATGAGAGAAAAATATACCGATCTGGGAGAGGTGGACATATCAGATGATAGGTGAGGTATCGCCTTGTACCCCCAGGCGATATTCGCTGTCTCTGAGAGTTTTGAATAAATAGCTAGGATTTAGAGATATCGAGGAGAAACGATAGAAATGCTCCAGGGGATCGCTGTCCGTCCACTGAACGATCTATATTAGTTCAGACGGGACTTTGGTAAATATATATTTTCTGCTCTGTGTATAACCTTGATGTGATTGATGTGACTTTAAATATTTTAATACTGTATTATACCAATATTATTTAGACGATGCTGCCGGTCATCTGACACAGTAATCTGTAGGCTCACTGTCCTAAATAATTATAAAAAGCTTAACCAGTCATCCTAGAGGACCTAGGTAAACTGTAGGTTATTGTCTTTATTGTGATAGGTACCAGTATTAATTCTGTGTTACAAGGTTACTGAATGAGTAGTTAAGGGTTAATTAAAAATGAACCAGTTAGGAATAGAGCTGTAATTCCGTTATTAATTAAGTTCCCCTGGAAGCGTTTCTCCATTATCACACGTGTGTGTGTGTGTTAGTGTTTCTCAATTATCACACATGTGGGTGTTGTGTCACGGTGAAGTGATTAGCATATTGTGTAAACTAGACACCTAGAGATTAACTAATTAAGTGATCAGTTCTGGGTTGTTATTATTGTTATTAATTAACTACTGCGACAGTACATTTGTCAGCGTAGGTTAATACAGATTCCAAAGTGTATTGTGTTTTGTTGTGTTTTCTAGTGAACTAAACGTGCTATAATAATATATACTTTATATAAGATCTTATCTCTGATCATACCTAGACGAGCCACAGCGGGTATAACTGCTCGATACAGAGAGATCTAATAGATATACAGTTAGGAGAGATATTTGGATAATCGTGTTTCATCCAGTTACGGGTATTATAGAATCCCCGTGACAGCAGGATATGGTCACCTTTTGCATTATAACATTACGTTTGTCAGTGAGTTTTGCCTGCACACCACTACTGTCTAAATATCCCATCTGTTCTATCATGATGGATGCCACCGGTTGGGCATGATATGCTCATTTTCCGAAAACACCTCTGGCAGTGTTCGAATTAAGCACGTGTCCGTTTGCGAAAATGCGCTTGGATAAATTACTTTTACCTCAATGGTTGTTCTATGAACATACAATGCAGTTTCATTTTGAGCAGTAAAAAAAATCATCCTTGCACTTATATAAACAAACCATTTATTTGACAAATTGAAAATATTGGCTGACGAGTAGAATTCTATATGTACTTGTCCGGTGGACTAGTGAACAGTTTTGCTTATTTGTATCACTGTCTCATATCAACACTGTTATAACAGTAATTCATGAGTGTATGTGATCACAACAATTCTTATTCCAAAGAGCTCTGCTTGGCGCTAGGTTTGATTTAGTAAATTAATCTGGTAGTGACAGTCCTCTTTGTGTTGGTGCAAGAAGGATGACATCTCCAATGAAGGATCTCCTCGAAAGTGGCTGTCCTATGGACTAGGCACTAGATAAAGATTCGAGTCGTTCCGATTTTCTAGGTTGGTTTATGTGCAACTTTTCGAGTGGCAGTCGTTTTATAAACGAAAGAAAGAAATGTTTTATTTAACGACGCACTCAACACATTTTATTTATGGTTATATGGCGTCAGACATATGGTTAAGGACCACACAGATTTTGAGAGGAAACCCGCTGTCGCCACTACATGGGCTACTCTTTCCGATTAGCAGCAAGGGATCTTTTATTTGCGCTTCCCACAGGCAGAATAGCACAAACCATGGCCTTTGTTGAACCAGTTATGGATTACTGGTCGGTGCAAGTGGTTTACACCTACCCATTGAGCCGTGTGGAGCACTCACTCAGAGTTTGGAGTCGGTATCTGGATTAAAAATCCCATGCCTCGACTGGAATCCGAACCGAGTACCTATCAGCCTGTAGACCGGTGTCCTAACCACGACGCCACCGAGGCGGGTAGTTTTATAAACGAAGTATGAAGTGAGTATGGTCTGGATTGTGGTTTCACAAATGATGTACGAAGTGAGTATGTTCTGGGTTGTCCTGTTATAGACGAAGTACGAAGTGGGTATGGTCTGGGTTGTGGTTTTATTAACGAAGTACGAAGTGGGTGTGGTCTGGATTGTGGTTTTATTAACGATGTATGAAGTGGGTGTGTTCTGGGTGGTGGTTTTATTAACGATGTATGAAGTGGGTGTGGTCTGGATTGTGGTTTTATTAACAAAGTACGAAGTGGGTGTGGTCTGGATTGTGGTTTTATTAACGATGTATGAAGTGGGTGTGTTCTGGGTGGTGGTTTTATTAACGAAGTACGAAGTGGGTGTGGTCTGGGTTGTGGTTTTATTAACGAAGTACGAAGTGGGTATGGTCTGGGTTGTGGTTTTATTAACGAAGTACGAAGTGGGTGTGGTCTGGGTTGTGGTTTTATTAACGAAGTACGAAGTGGGTGTGGTCTGGGTTGTGGTTTTATTAACAAAGTACGAAGTGGGTATGGTCTGGGTTGTGCTTGTCTTATAATAGGGGGAGGTGTTATTTTGCAAATGTAATTTCTTTAATGAAATACCCCCTAAAAATATGGACACAACCTCTCTGAGTACAAAAGTATCAAAGTTTGACCAGCTGATTGATGCTAATCCCCATGTACATACCCTCTGAAAGTCTCGCGACCATTAAAACAGGCTTGAAAAACATTTGAAATGATGTTACTTTTGATATACATACATTTTCATGTATTTTAGGTAAAATGAATAATGGCAAAATAATTATCTACAACTGACAACATAAAACAAAAATCACTCTAAATACTACATTTATTTTGTAGGGTTTCACTGGACATCATATATATAGGCTAAACAATTCGTAACGTAACTAGACATTAAATGTGCGGAAAAAAAGTTAAAAGTACATGATAATCGAACAAAACTGCATTCATTCATAAAGAAGCATATCTCTTGAAGCAAAGTAACCATGGTTGTTAACATACCGTGTACAGAGAAAGAAACGACGTCTGTCATCTACAGCTACTCTTACTCAGCCAGGAGATAAACTGCCCCTTAAATATCAGCATATCCGCGTGAGTATTTAGGAGAGTGCGACCTGAGTTCTATGAAACTGTCGATAAACTGAAGTGTTGCTACCACATGGCTATGCGTCAAGCTGCAGCAGCTATCGTCACAGTTGAGAACAAAATGTTTGGAAGAACGTGATGTTTGGAAGTACCATGATGAGACGGATGTTACTGATTTGGACGCCCTGCCTGAATCCAGCAGTGTCAGACAAACAGGTAATACCATTGAGGCTATGGCATTAGATGAAATTGTCAAAGAGATCATGAACTCTGATGAGAAGGTTGTGGTGACATATTCTGATGACGGATCCAAGAAGCAAGGTGCTTGAGTATTTTCTGTTCAGGGTATCACTGTAGAAAATACAGATCTCTTCCAACCATGGGCGTTGCTCCAGAGTCCAGAAACAACATAGCTGCTCTCAAAGTTGCAGTTCTTGAAATTCGTGAGGGAGCAAGCGGTGTTGAACCTAAATCTCTCTTTGAAAACAAATTACTTTGTCATAACAGATCAGACAGCTCGTAACATTAATGTGGATGAGATTGTAGTGGAAAGTCTAGCATCGGAACACATCCCTGATCATTTGTTTTGCAATGTATCCCCAACACTGATGTTTAACAGGGCTGAAATAAAAAACATTCTAGGTAGAGACAAGATCTACTCAAACTTTCTGATCAATGCAACAACAACAGCAACAAGTGTCACTGAGCAAGCTCTTGACTGCGTGACTCGGCTCATTAGTCGCAACTTTGACCACAAGCCATGGAATAAAGCAAATGAATAGCCCAAAACCAAACAAGACGTTACAAGTCTTTCAGTCTATAGGATGAGCGCTTCAATCGCCTGACACTGACTTGTGTAATTGTTCTCTACCATACTGATGATGCGGCATCCTTCTTCCAGAAGTTTGAACATGTCACAAATCAGTTATCCTGCATTGTCCGATGCTTCTTGGACTTGGATTTTTTGAAGGTCATGTATTGTGCTGGGGCCTTGTTTGAGTTGGATCTGGTTGAGCTATACCTGTCACGGACCACTTCGTCTGACACAACTTACTCTCAGATCACCCCAGCATTTCAGCAGCCGTACCAGGAGCTGATGAATACAGATGCATCTGCTCTCTTAAACCTTGATGAGCCAGCTTTCAAATTTGTATTTATGGAGAGGTTCAAGTATGCATGGTATGATGAAGGTATATGTGAAGCCATGACAAAAGTAGCAACTTCATTCCAACCACAAGTGGTAACGTTCCGAGGATGATACTCCCCAAACTAGCTGCAGGCTTCCAGAAACAAAAGGGGGACATATTTGGCTTTGGACACTATGACAAGTCTTCAAAACATTCAGTTTTCAATATAGAACCACATAAGCTAGAGAAGGCACCAATTCACAACCTGACAGCATAGAGGAATGTTGGCTTTATTAACTATGAGCTCTCGACTAGAGGTGCCAAGCAGCTTGGTAGTACATCTGCAGCACAAGTGAAAGCCAAAGCAACATACTTGATTGATAGATGACAGTCAGGGTCTTTTAGGAAATATGGCAGTGTGGTTAGAAAAGGGGGCAGGATACCCGAAATCCTGGCATGGAATGCGAAACAACAATAATTAACGAAGCAAGGCCTACAAGGCAAGGAAATTGCTAATCTAGTAATGGATAGGAGGAAAAACAGACTTGGAGGCACTGAAAGCTATGGGAGGCCCTTTCACATCAACCAGTGCAGTGGGCGAGTACATGGCAGACACTGAGATAGACGAGGCAACCAAAGTAGGACACCTCTACTTGCAGGTTCGCTATGCTCGTGACCCATCACTTTTCCTACCAAAAGCAAGACTAGTGATCTGTTTCGCCTCATGAAGGACCACAATACACTCCCTATCAATACGTATGAGGTGAATATGAAACTGTACTTGAATAAAAACCGCTGTCGCAATCGCTGTCATAACCTGGTGTTACTAGTTATTCTCATATTGAACATTATTAATATAACAAAACTGTGGAAGTATTTTATCACGTCTTACTCTACACAATGTTTATTGAGTAATTAACAAATCAAAATGTTTTTTTTGGATTTGTTAGTTATTTTCCTGGCCAAAATGCCTTATATTGGGGGCATGACAACTTCTTGGGGTATGTACATGGGGGTTACAACTAACTACGTTACCCAGCATGGCTATTTTTTCATTCAGATCGACCATCTCCATATTTTAGAGGGGGTACCCAGCAATATTGGCACTAACACCCATCCCTACTTATAAATAAAGTACGAAGTGGGTGTGGTCTGGATTGTTCTAGTCTTATCGACGGACCACCTGCCATTAAATGAATGAAAGTGAAAATGTAGCTAACGACCAAACAAACCAGATTGCTTCTACAGCAAATTCTGGCTAATGTAGAACTAATGCAAAGGAAGACAATAAAATGTTATACGTACTTATGCTTGGTATGTAGTAGGCCTCTGGAAAAAAACAAAAACAAAACAATGAAAGAAATCCAAATAAATGGTTACTTTTGAATTTAGCAAGTTGTCCATGGTGTTGATAACAATGCTGCTTGGAGCTTAAAGTAATTTTAATGACGATATTCTTAATGATGATGATGTTGATGCATGCCATTGTTCAAATGATTGGTATATTTAAGAAATTATATTTTATAAACATATTATCTCACGACTTTTTACCTCCAGGTGTTATAGGTCCATTAAAGTATGAACAATATAAATATATATATATTTATCATCTATTAAAAGCTTTTGTAGGAGATATCGCTGGCACTATAATTTGCGATATCTCCTTATATTCTTCTTATAATCTTGATTGGTCAAATTTTAATCACAAGACAATGTTTTGTTATGTCACTGTGTTTGTTTCAGCGCTAAACCTAACATTAGTGACGTCACGCCACTGCCGTTCTGCTAGTTAACGTGTCTACCGCTGACATTCAACCCATATTACTGACATTGTTTACAACTGTCGCAAATGAAAAGAATAATAATGGATGATAAAAAGAATACCCCCCCCCCCCCCCCCCCCCCCCCCCGTGTCTTGTGATATCATAATTGGCAAGCCTCGGATTTCATTCATACTTTTATCAACTCGTGCTGATAAATAATGACATCAAAAGACACTCGGGGAGTATCTTCTATATATTTATATTTCAATAAAAAATGACAATGGGTAATAAAGAGCACAAGGGCCAAAAATGGGTAAATCGCCATGAAAATTAACCTTGATCTGTAACAGTACATGTTATATACAAAATTGCAGTTCAACATTGAGGCATTGTGAACAAAATGCTAGAATACTGTATGTGGGACAGGTGGACAGAAAGAAGGTGCGACAGACGGACATATGGTCAGAATTACGGTGATACAGACAGAGAGTGGGAGAGAGAAACCTATCATCCCCTCGCTGTGAGGAGTTATGACTTGTTCTCCGAGTGAATAATTAATGTTTGTAAACCCGACCCTTTGGTGAACTGATTAGTCCTTCTCAGGGTGACTGGGAATAATACCCCTCCCGGCTATATTGGTGCTGACTGATGTAGACAGTAATATTGTATACGTACCTTTGCTAGGTACGTAGTAGGCAGCTGAAAAAACAATATGAAAGAAATAAAACTAAATGGTTACTTTTAAATTTGCTGATGTTTTTAATGCTGCTGCTTGAAACGGAATGTGATTTTGATCACAATATTCTTGATGATGTTGATGATGATGATTATGATCAATAATGAAGTTTGGCTAAGTGAAAAGTGAGCTTTAAAAAAGATTCGCTTTTGATATTTATTTCACACTTTTGAAAATGGCACACTTGTAATAACGTTGATTATTTGATCTTTATTGGGTAGATGGTGAATAAATTGAATTTCTAAACGTCATATCAATTGATACAAATAAATTTTACAGCATAAACGTACTCGTGGTGTGCATGGCTATTGCACATTTTCGATGTTTTGGTTGACTGACTGTCAATAGACTGCAACAACACCTTAATCTATATATTGCTAATCAAAACGTGGGAAGTACCCAGTACAAATGCATATCTAGAGTACGTCTATATGGTTACTGACTTGTGTCACGTCCCTACGTGGAGTTGCAGGACGTGATAAAGATGTTTGGCTCATCGAAAGGCAACGTTTACAGTGTGCAGATATACATATTTATTGCACATTTTTGTCAAAGGGAAAACAACTTACGTTTGATACAAGCATAACACAATTCCTGTCTAAAAGGCTAACGTCTTTCCTGACCACAATCAAGGGTACACTTTCAATATAGTGCTAGAAAGTCTTTGACATAAATGGGATTAACCATAGGCTCAATCAGTGTTACATTTAAGATATACCTTATCATTCAGGAATATACTTCTAAAGGCTATCAAAACGTTTCAAGATAGACTGGATATAACCTATTTTCACTTAATGGCTACTTTTTCATCCTTTTTTGTGATTAACCAGTACATAATGTCCATCAATTTAGATGAAAAGATCGGACAACAATTATGGGATATGCTTTTGACCGGAGCCATTAGTGGTCGTGCAGGATAAGCTTACCTGTTACCTGATATCACCATGTTTGGTAGTGATTCGTGACTACATACCACTGCTGTCTAAATGCCCAGTGTGCTGTCTGTTGTAGGTTGGTATTTGTTTGTGAGGGATAGATACGCCTTCCGTCTGAAAGCATCACGCCACTCCCGGGTAAAATGCCAGTGTTCTGTCTTTTGTAGGTTGGTATTTGTCTGTGAGGGATAGATACACCGGCCGTCTGATAGCATCATGTTTGACAGTGATTCGAGATTGCATGTCACTGTTTCACCTAGTCTCCTCTGTCTTTTGTAGGTTGGTATTTGTCTGTGAGGGATAGGTACACCTTCCATCTGATAGCATCACGTTTGGCAGTGATTCGTGATTGCATGTCACTGTTTTACCTAGTCTCCTCTGTCTTTTGTAGGTTGGTATTTGTCTGTGAGGGATAGGTACACCTTCCATCTGATAGCATCACGTTTGGCAGTGATTCGAGATTGCATGTCACTGCCTTAATCCCTAATCTGATCTGTCTTTTGTAAGTTGGTATTTTTCTGTGCAGCTTTTGGAGTGGACGACCGCAGTGTGTATCGTCTGTTTTGTGGTAGTCAAGTAGATGAATTACCTGTCAATGACCCTTTGCACTTAACGTAATGATTATTTGTTGTTGTTTGTTTTTGGGTGTTGTCTATAGGCCGTTACCTTTACATAAATGTATATATGTATGTATGTATGCACCTCGTATGTATGTATGTATGTATGTGTGTATGTATATATGTACTGATGTATGAATATCTATATATTGTATGTATGTCGAGGTTGACTGTTACATACATAGATATTAACGCACTGGCGCAGGGGATAATCCTTTCTGGCCTCACAAATTGTCCCATGTCGTTGCTGGGACTCGAACCTGTGGCACCGAATCGCCCGCAAATTGCAAGACTAACCACGCTACCCTCTGAGCTATCGAAGCTTCCATAAAAAGGAAGTTCTTTAACTCAACCATATGCATGGGGCCTACAATCTACGCGGTTGATCCCGCTTACGTGCAGGAAACAGAGGGCAGACCTGGCACTGGCTAGTATGTATGTATATATATATATATATATATATATATATATATGTATGTATATACTAACACAGCAGAAAACAACCCAACAAAAAAACACCAAGTAAACATTCTTACTTATGGGTGGAATACTTAATTCCCAATGAATGTACATACCCGTTTAATATATAAATAATGTTATGTATAAAATAAGAAATATATACGTACCTATACCATTTATTTTAGTGGTGGATTCTGGGAAAACAACAAAACAAAATAGTAGTTAGTTCCATAATGCACACACTGACGTGATCAAGATGATTTCCATAACGATAATGATAACGATGATACATAGATGTGTGCCTATGATAAAGGCATAAACCCGACAGCAATGGTGATGTTTGTTGTTATTATGACTTTGGAAATTATGATAAAAATGGATGCAATAAACCATAGGAAATAGATGATACAAAATCAACGATCGGAAATAAACGTTAATCGACACACTAACACACAAGCAAAAAACAAATAACAATACACAACACGGCCGTTCATATATCGGCTGTAAGCTATCGTGAACAATAATAAGAAACCAAATGTGTAGAAAAGGAATCGTCTGAATCTGTATTCCAAGGAACTCTGTCCTGTACTAGTTTTAATTATGTAAACTAATCTAAAAGTGTCTGTTATCTTTGAACAGTGCAGGAAGGATGTGTTTTCCAGTAAAGGGTCTCCTTGGGAGTGGCTGTCCTCTTATAGACGAGACACTAGTCTATCCCAGTGGGAACGCCTTTTTTATACTATTAAATTTACCACACGTTATTTATTTTTGAGCCGATTGATTTGTAAATGGAACACAAAAATAGTATTATGTTGTTATTTCCAAAACGCTTTTACGTTTCTTTTTACGTCAAACCACACTAAAATTATTTACAAAAACAGTTTTATAGAATGATGGGACGGACTATAGATACATAGTCATGGAATAAACAGCCAATGAAACACCACTTTGTACATCAATGAGAGCCCAAACAAGTGAATGCTCAATCAGGTAGAGTATCATTAAATAGATATTTACAAAATATTTACTTGTCAGTTTAATATGAAAGAAATAATTGACGAAAAATTTTTTTATTCTATTTCCAACACTACTTTAGTATACAAACTAAACTTCTACTAACACTTTACAAAATATTAATTCTGAAACAGGAAGGTACGATTGTCGATAATACGTTGTCAAGATCAAACCGGTTTTAACTAAAGACTCTAGTACCGTATCCTCAACCGAACGTTCTTCGTACAGCGCAAGATTTTTCTTTTAATTTTTTGTGACAAACCCTACAATTTGAAATCGTCAAACGCACGTGTTAACTAACCTCCAACAGGCTGTCGTTTGTGCTTTGCCGAGCTATGGCGGCACAAGCGACGAATCGAGCGTATACTTTTGACGATCTCCGTTCATAGCGAACACACACGAGTTTTTTAAAAGTGCATTTGATCTTGTATTTCATATTTGTACATTATGTTATAATATGGTAACCAGATATTGTAACTTTAATAGAACAAGCGACAATAGCTATGTATGGCATATTAAAAAAATTAAAGCGGCAGTCCCTTGAATATTTTTATTATTTAAGCATATAGAACAGAAAGTCCAATTACGTTTGGTGCATATATGACGCCGCACTCAGCATTGGTTTCACTACGCTGGCTTATCTAGGTCAAAAACAAAGCCGATATTTCGAAAGTGGGACACTTTTGATGGGCTCCTACAGATTTCGGTTTTGATTTGTTTATGACAAGTGTGGAATTTCCCCAGCAAGAGATCACGTGAGATTTCGCAATTTTGGAACGCGATTAATGGCGTCAACACCAAAGAGAAGTGTCGACAAAATAATTAAAGGCATTGTCCAGGCAAAAAACCCAAACAACATCTCGATGTTATACGAAGTATTGCCCAAGTGAGCCTAGGAAAAGAGTGCAGTCGCTGGTGTGAACTAAAAAGCTAGCATCATGGGCGGATCCAGGAAATATTTTTAGGGGGGGACCAAAAAAGAAGGGCACATTGACTCGTCAAAAGGGCACCTTACTACAAGTTTTGATATTTACAATTAATATGAATTCCTACAGTTCTACGTCATAATATACTAGCAATAATGAAGTAAATTGGCGTCACTCGCGTTAGAACCTCAATGGGGCCCCATTGAGACTCAATAACACAGACACATATCTGCAAGCTTGCGCATGTACACGAAAATCTTGATTTCATTTATCTACAATATAATTATTGTTTACTTAAAAAAAAAAAAATTCTACAAACAAAAAGGGCACTTGGACATTTTGAGGGCACTTGAACAATTTTTTGGGGGGACGCGTCCCCCTGGTCCCCCCCCCCCCCCCCCCCCCTTGGATCCGCCCATGAGCATTGCAGGCAGACGACACGAAGATGTTGCAAAATTACCGTTCCTTGATAAATGGTAGGTCCTTTTACTTTTCAGTCCGACCAGAATTAAATATTACTATTAAATTACTATTAGTAATAGTATCAACATTATACGGGGTTATTTTAAGTTAGGCCTGTAGGGGCGGTGGTGTGGAACAGGTACCCAGCAATTTATTTATTGTATTAGGCTTTTGTTTTCTGTAGGCATTTTTGGGGGTTTTTTTCTACACAATATCATTGAATATGATTTTATCAATATTATCACAACTCGGGGCCGTAGCTACCCTTTTGCTGCCACTTCAGGGAGTTATATACTTAAAACGTCAATATCAATAACCAGTAAATTGTCATGTTATTTATATTTAAAGGTAACAGATTTTGTTTTGTTTTTGTTGGTGTGAGGTTTTTTGTTGTTGTTGTTTGGTTGTTGTTGTGGGTTTTTTTTTGGGGGGGGGGGAACCAGAGGCGGTTGGGCGGGGGGGGGGGGGGCGCTCCCCCTCTAAATTTTGCGAGTTATAATTTTATTATATATTACTTTTCGTTTTTTTACGATCCCCTTCCAAACTTCCCTTAAAATTCCACTTCATGTCACTGGGGACCCCTAAATGGATTTTCTGGATCCGTCACTGGCAACTGACTACTTTTAACCGTTTTTGAGGGGTTTATATATTAAGCAACTAATTTCATGATCTACAAGCATTTTATAACATGTATAAAATATATTATCATGAATTATTCACCATAGACTAGTAGTAGTAACTTAAGTGAAAATCAAGATCGTAAAATGAGTGGGCTGGCAATACAAAAGGAAGCAGGGCATTTAGGCCTTAACAAAAAATGTTTGTTTACTGTACAGTAACATGCAACATTTTTTAGGTAAGAGTCAGTCGGCTTCTAAGGTCTAAAACAATCTGCGTGTTTCAGGTTTCCCGATCTACCTGAATTTTACGTAGCAACCCTGAATTTTTTTGAAGCCAAAAAATCCCCAGACAAATTAAAACAAAATTTAAATTAAATCGTGATCCCTGATTTTTTTCAATCAACAAACTAGATTCGGAACACCTCGGCCTATTACGGTTTCTCAGTTTGATTAGATTACCAACCCTATTTTTGTTAAGAATGAAACCTAAAATACATACATATATATATCCTGTCTATGGGATGGTGCATATAAAAAGATCCCTTGCTTCTAATCGAAAAGAGTAACCCATGCAGTGGCAACTGCAGGTTTCCTCTCTCAATATCCGTCTAGTCCTTAACCATATCTGAAGCCATATGACTGTAAATACAATGTGTTGAGTGCGTTGTTAAATAAATCATCTCCTTCCTTCCTTCCTTCCAATAGCCGATGATTAATAAATCAATGTGCTCTAGTGGTGTCATTAAACAAAACAAACAAACTTTAGTCTTCATGTAGACAAAAAGGTTACTTTTACACTAAACATAAAATGGGAACTATTTCCTATATTTTCTGGAGACCTGTGCAAATAGCCAGTTATGTGGATGGGGGGCAGTTTTTGGGGTATCTCCTCTCCCCCCCCCCCCCCCCCCCCCCCCCCCCCCACCAGTAAAGCAATTTGTCTGGCAGTGGGGATATTCAATATTATTTCTTGGGGAGCATGAATTGATCCCCTCTCACCAGTCTAGACACCCTGCCAGCTAATATTCCTCCATGTGTGCCTACAGACCCCCTTGAACTAGGTGCTGCCAAGGAAATTATAGTTTTGTTGTTAGTACATCCAGTACAAATCGGTTTTTGTCAATACATATTTATTTACATATACAATGTGTAAACACACACACACACACACACACACACACACACACATCAGGGACAGATCCAGGCTTTTTGAAGGAGGTACGCATGTGTGTTGGCAAAGTCTAAATGCGAACTTTTGAACAAGCCCTCTCTTATTAATTTTTTATGTCACCTAAAACAAAAAGCATTTTTATTTTGTTCTTTTTACATTTTCTGGTTATTTCTCCAAATGTATTAGTATATTCAGTGTGTATATATATATATATATATATCAATTTTTTATTTTGTTTAATTATGAAGAAGAGTTATTTAACCAAGTTAGTAAATTATTTTGTTTACCATTATTCTTGTATTTTCAGATTCTCAGTAATTATTCATATAAATATATATAGCAATTTTCAGTATTGTACATGTATATCAACATATAAAGATTTATTTTGTCACTTGTATAAGAGTTAAATGAGTGAAATGGTTAGATCTTGTGGAATGCATAAATAAATGTTTAATATATTTGAACTTTATAGACAATTAACAGTACCTTCCACACATTTAAATATTTCATGTACTAATTGTCCATATTTATCATTAATTTCAGGCATCATCGAATATATTCCAAGCGGAGTAAGAGTGTGGTGCCCGTTTTGGAAAAGAAATTGTACCAGTACATTCTTGAATTATTAACACAGATCATGCACAAAAGAATAGATGAGGCATATTTGAACATGCAACATCCAGTGACAATCTCACAGGATGATCCAAGAAGGATATCCAGAACCATTGCAGAGATAGAACCAGAGGCAACAGAAGTTCTGGTTTCCAAGAAACGAAGTCGATTCCAATCAATCTTTGAATGTTGTCTTTAAACCACAATAAGCTATTAAGCCAGTCTATCACGTGTGAAACTCACTAACTGCCACATTGGTGTGGAAATTTATACAGGATTCTCGAAACACAACAGCTTGATATCACACCCAGACGACCTTGTCTCAACAAGACAAACTGGCTATAGGTTGTATGCCTCATGGTCTTGTTGTAGTAACCAAGCATCAAGTTGTGGAGTTCCAAACTGTCCTTTCTGTATGTGTATGCAAGTCGCAAAACTTGCTCGTCCAGTACTAACATTCAATTTCCTGTAAGAGAAAATTGGTGTGCAGTTAATATTATGTTTATCTTTTATACCAATGACTAAAAACCATAACAAATAAAACTTGGAATATTTATCTGGGTTGTCTGAAGCATTTGATAAAAGTTCATACATTATGCTAGTATAATTATGGGATAACAATGTTGTATTTGACCATTTACAGATGTTAATGCCGGTTTTACAGTGGATGATTGATTTATTCCCATTATTCGTTTGGATTCTGAATATTTCTATCTTGAGATAATTTTTGTTTTACTAATCACAGCCAAACTGGCAAAGATTTAATTTAATTTTTTTCTTAAGGGTCTAATGATAAAATTTCACATGTGAATACAATGAATACACACTGGTTGTTGTGGAAGGTTGTCACAGCAATTTCTGTTGTCATCTCTCTACAATTACCACACTTATATCAACTTGGACTAGTCTGTTCTTGTGGGGGATGATATCTATATGGTGATGGTGATGTACTTATTTCACATAAATCAAACACAATTCCTAGCTCACTTTCAGTTATTTTCAGACAGTTTTCTCACATTATCAGTTGACATCCCTGTTATAAGTTCCTGAAATAATAACATATTGTTTATGCACATGTATAGAAAGTTATTGCTATGTGTGCTTTATTATGAGAAACAAATTTAATATTGGTATTTGGAAAGTTTTTAACATGATCTAGCAATGAGCAAACATTCCATTAAAGGGACATACCCTAGTTTCAACCCGTGAAACTTTAACACTAAGTTTAGTTATTCCACAAACCTGTAACACATTTGGATAAAGTTACAATTGAGTGAACCATGAGTCTGTGACTCCTCTAAAAATGGACTAAGACTCGAGTCCATAACTGTTACTTCTCAGACGCACGCGTGTTTTTAAAAATATGAGAAATGCATTTTGTAATATTAAAAACACCAGGATGACCAAAAACACTTCAAATGTACGGAAATGAATAAGTTAAACAATAAAATCTAAGTAAAGTATGATTTCAGTTGTCAAAAATAGCTCTAATAGTAAACAATATGCCTTAGAATTTAAAAACTAGGGTATGTCCCTTTAATGACTAGTAAAAGAGTAACTCTGGTAACCTGAACTGTATAATAAATAAAATAATTTTTGTATTTTTAATGTCATTATGTATTTTTAACCAAAATTATATTGAAGGTGACATACTGAAAGAGTTACATGGATAACCTGACGTTATTTCCTGCGATTTTCATGAACACATTTACAAAATTTTATACCATGATATACAATAAAAATCATACCTTTAACAGTGTCCTATTTTCAGATTGTTGCTTCACACTTTGTGCGTCACATTTGAAGTTATATTCCCTCGTTCCCTGCACTGTCATTGTCCACTGCTCTGCCCTTGTCTTCTGCTTTGCCCTCTGTTCACCCTTGTTCTTACTACGGCCCTTTCCCTTGATTGTATAGGTTACCGATTCATCATCAGCAGAATTTTACTGGAATGTTTAAGAAACAAATCTAAATACTGGTGCTCCCTAATAACTATGCAGAAAAGTATACATGTATTTGATATATAATTACAATCATTAAAAAGTCTTTGTTAGTCGATAGCGTTTTAAAAATTGCAGCAAACTCAGGAATGTCCCTTTAAATTTAATGTACATATCATAATGTTAAAACACATTTTTGTAAATAAGTCAGTTCCCGGAGTGCTCATTAGTGAGTGGTGCCTACAAAATCCATTAATATCAAATAATCAGCCATGATCAATAGATATGTAGCTATTTAAAACAGTATTGCTTAATGTCACCTTATAGCCAGATGAAAATGAAATTAGTTTATAAACCAGAACAATAAGTCATAACTTTACCAAGTTAAAATACTGTGAAATATAGAACAACCTATGATGACCATTGTCAATATCGTTAAGGTTGTGTATGTCATGGTCATAATGACAATGAAAAAAAAAAAAAAAAAAAAAAAAATATAGAAGGTCATTAACGGCTGTAGGTAAATCATACTTGCTTAGACATACATATTCCATGATTCCAAAATTGTAAATTTTAAAATTCAATTTCATATCTCAAATTGCCAAAAGTATATACATATACATATGTATACCATTCACATCACAAACAACAAAAACGCAAATATGATACTTATGGAAAGAATACTCTACATTTTTCAGTTACGGTATGTGAAATAAAAATATATATTCCAATCAGTTAAAGCAAAAAAATCTACAAAGTAGACTTAAGACGAATCCATTATAGTGAACAAAGTATAACACCATCCAATAAACTGGCAAGTGTTAGGTTTCTAACTATATTTAGGCAGTGTTTTCAAAAGTAACCTTTTTGCTCATGTGCAGTTTTTCAATTTTTAAGGCCACTACATGAAAAAATTATGTTTCTGAAATTATGCATAGTGGATGAGCACTTTAACATTTTTAAAAAATAAAAATTCAGTTTTGTTAACTGCAGTCACTTCACCTGGTTTTTTCTACCTATGATTGCTAACAACACTTGATGTCAATACAGATGGGCAATACTTTCATACCAGTGAATACTTTGTTAAATATATAACAATTTATACACTCAATATTATATACACTTGTGAATGGATTGTGTCTCCTAGTCACTACAGTTGGGGCACAAAAATGCAGCATACCTTTTGCAAATCAAATATAATTTTAGCAAAAGTTTAACAGGGTGGGGGTGAAAATCATAAAAATTAACTAATTTACCTTTGTTGATTTGGCATGTGTGAGGTCATGTGACACTCACCAAATGTTAATTAATCTTTCTCCATTTTTAACTTCATATCTAAGAATCAAGTGCACCAATAGCAGTAAATTACATGTAAGGAATACACAATAATGATTTAGTAAAATTAACAGTCTTTTTTTGTGTGTAAAGTTGATATGCATTTATAGTCCTTCCCATAGGGGACACATTTTTTCATACTATGGAATTTGCTACACATTATGTATTTCTGAGCCGATTATTTTCTAACTTGCACACAAAAATAGTCATTTTTTTTATTTCTAAAACCTTTTAATTTTCTTCTCACATCAAACCAACCTGAAATTATTTACAAAAATCAAATTTTGTAGGAGGATGGGATGGACTATAGATACTTAATTGAATGAACTATATTTTAAATAAAAATGTTTCCAAACTTTGAAATAAAAAAACGCAAAAATTAATTGCTAACAGATGACAACAAATTGGATGTTGATTACATGAAGCATGCACGAGAAAAGAAATCAAATCGAACAGAATTTGAAGCCTAACGCATTTATGGATGTTAATGACAAATAATAATAATGACTCCAGGGATTTATTGAGAATTGTTTTACCATGGTCCTATATTTGATGGAACTGGGAAAATAAGCATAATTGATTCATAATTGTGACATATATAGGCCACTGAATGATGGATGATTTATTGGAGTAGACATAATTTAAAAATATCCTCATGTCAAATTGGGAATTTTCAGTGTCACTTGCTTTTGGGAAAGGGCTTATGTCTGGTACCATAAAATATCTAGATAAATCCCTGGACCCAGGAGTATAAGTTAATAAAATAAAACAACATTAATTTTAATCTTCATCTTTGAACAATTTAACTTTCATTCGGGTAATTAGATTACCAACATTTCACTGGGGTTTATCATATTGGACTTTAAACCCCATCTTATTTTCCTACAAAAAAGTTTATTGTAAATAATTTCATTTGGGTTTGACGTGAGAAAAAAAGTAGAATAAATTTTTTTGTTGTTGAAAAAAACCCCCTATTTTTGTGTGCAATTTAAAAAACAATAAGCTTAGAAATACAAAACTTGTAGTAAATTCCATAGTAGAAAAAAAGGAATTTCCCTGTGGACTATGGTGCGTCTCCCCCATACTCCCCCCCCCCCCCCCCCCCCTATAAAATCCTGACTACGCCAGTGCAGAGCAGTGAACGTCATCTTCGTAATACGTATTTATTTCTGACTGAACCTTTTGTTTTATTACTGCACACAAAAAAGTGGTGTGGGTGGGAGTGTCATTTCAAAACATTTACTTTTTTCAATGTCCGATCAAACTGAAATCATGTACAAAGCTGGGAGGCTGGGACGGATAATACAATAGGTTTATCACGGCAATACCGTGAATACGTACGACCACACTGGCCACATTGCATGTATGTCATTTAATGCACCAACGTAATATTAACTCGGCTTAAAGGACTCAATTATATCTCCCTACGACATAAAAAAGTAAACAAGGTACATAATTACTTGTTTGATCTTACCTGATTACCTGCTCTGCTTGTTTCACCGAATCCAAACATATCCGAACGCTGCTGACTTGGGGAAAGCCTTTCACGTTAAAAATTCGTGACGTCAAATACGGCTAAAAATAGTACGGTATAGCATCTGGTACGTTACAAAATGGCGAGCATTTTTTCGAACTGCGTAGTAAGCATTTGACGATATGAGACCGGCCTCGGTGGCGTCGTGGCAGGCCATCGGTCTACAGGCTGGTAGGTACTGGGTTCGGATCCCAGTCGAGGCATGTGATTTTTAATCGAGATACCGACTCCAAACCCTGAGTGAGTGCTCCGCAAGGCTCAATGGGTAGGTGTAAACCACTTGCACCGACCAGTGATCCATAACTGGTTCAACAAAGGCCATGGTTTGTGCTATCCTGCCTGTGGGAAGCGCAAATAAAAGATCCCTTGCTGCCTGTCGTAAAAAGAGTAGCCTATGTGGCGACAGCGGGTTTCCTCTAAAAACACTGTCAGAATGACCATATGTTTGACGTCCAATAGCCGATGATAAGATAAAAAATCAATGTGCTCTAGCGGCGTCGTTAAATAAAACAAACTTTACTTTTTTTGACGATATGTATTTCTGGCGACAACTCACGAGTGAATTAAAAGTGCATTTATGCTTGTATTTGAACTTAGGACTTGATTTTATAAGACTGAAACCGGTGATGGCAGCTTCAAGACGGCATAGCTTGCTGTAGATACACAACTGAAATTGTTTGACTGTCAAGTATTACCAATTTTACTGTTTGTTGTGAAGTTTAGGGTTTTGTAAAGTTCGAAGACATCGAAAACGTTCGTTTGTCCCTTTGCAGTCGGATTCTATGTGTTATAAACACATAATGGATAAGGAATAAATGTTATCAGTTATTGTATCACAATAACTTTCTGTTCAGCCAGAATAAAAATGATATATTTAGATCTACATGAATTTGTATTCTAAAGAACATTTTAGAGTTAGCTGGTCTTAGCAATATTTGGCTACAACAGTATAAAAATAATATAAATGTAAAGTGGCTATTAACATAGACTAAACGATGTTATTGTGATATGCACATACAGGAGTGGTTGAAACGTCGCCAAAAGCAATTATTTATAGATTATTTAAAACTGCACATATGTATGAGACATATCTTAATGTTATTTCTTGGAAACACAGATTTATATTTACTAGAATTAGACTAAGTAATCACAGACTACCAATTGAAATAGGAAGATGACTAAATATTAAAAGATATGAAACATTATGAAATATTTGTAATCAAAGTTGTATTTGCGACGAATTCTATTTCTGTTTGAATGTTGCATATTACATGATCTTAGAAAACGATATTTACCTAGCTACTATTGGATAAATCCTAGCATAATAAAAATGAATATATTGTTTAACAATAAGGATTTATTGATAACATTTGGTGAATATACAAGAAACAAATCCATACGAATGCGTGAAAGTGTGTGAATTTACATCTATTTACATATAATATATAATAATTTCATAATGTTCTCCCAGTGCAAACATTAATTCAGTATTACTTGCTCACTAACGTATAATTGTATTATATTTTGCCTGTATATTGCCTGAGCGAATACATAATATGAATTTGATTCTACAGCTACTTCTCTATCACTGACCACTAACGGACTGTCCCGGACAGGCAGCCCAGATAGCTGAGACGTGTGCCCAGGACAGCCTACTTGAACCTTAATTTGGATATATGCAAGAAAATGAGTATAAATGAAACGAAACCTACCTTCACGTCCTACAATGGCAGTTATTATCACACGTCCACGTAAACGTTTTTTAACAGCTTGAACATCTTCTGTATCGTCTGTCATAAACAAAGACAACGTGACCTCAATTAACAGTTGTTGTTATCGTGGGTTTTTTGTTTGTTTGTTTGTTTGTTTTTTCAATTTATATTCAATCCCTTGTATATGGTCCGTTTGCGTGAAAGGGAACCGATGAATTGGCATCATGTATGTAACTCTATAATGGATGTTATAATTCATGTAAAAATATAGCATTAAGTTTGAAATACATACTAAGTCAAATCACATTTTTAGAGAGAAAAAAGCCAGTGTCTACATATATATATATATATATATATATATATATATATATATATATATATATATATATTATATTATTATTATTATTATTATTATTATTATTATTATTTACAAATTACCATCAAATTGCATAGTTTAAATCTTATTTTATGATGCAGGCATGACGACATTGATGGAGCAGCCAAGATAAATCACGTGCAGTTCTTCCTTTAGTCTGTGTGTAAAGCATTATCGGTGTGTAATAGTATAAACCTCGAAATGCAATTTCGCACATGTCACACCCTGCATCTGTTCGTCGCACGGATTTCACCTGAAAGGTGTTCTTGTGTGCACGTGCTTTTCGCTGTGATGACTATACAACAGCTGTTTTGGTCGGTCTATTCAACAGAAGAGTCAGTCTACGGTTAGTTGTTGGGGTAGAGTGCTTCCCTGATGTGCACTGACATGCAGGGTCGACTAAAAATTATCTGCATTGCCAGAAGGCTTCATGCATTAATTTATTTATTTTAAAATCGAATTGTTGTAAATGAATCCTGCTATAGCGACAACGTCTTTCTGCTACGATGAATTGGCGATTTTAAAATAACCCCTTAACGTAATGATATTATAAATTGGTGTAGATGTAAGACACTGATATAAATAACCCCTGAACGTAATAATATTATAAATTGGTGTACATGTAAGACACTGATATAAATAACCCCTGAACGTAATAATATTATAAATTGGTGTAGATGTAAGACACTGATATGGACATAACATTAAATGGATAAGTATCATTATACATTGTGTTTTACAATAGTAAACCCTTATACAAGTATAATGCAACTATATAAAATTATTTTGAAAATTATTATCCCTTCGTAATAGACATCAAGTTTTTTTTTTTTTAACGACACCACTAGAGCACATTGATTTATTAATCATCGGCTATGAGATGTCAAACACTTGGTAATTTTGACAGTCTTAGAGAGGAAACCCGCTACATTTTTCCATCAGCAGCAAGGGATTTTTTATATGTACCATCCCACAGACAGAATAGCATATACCACGGCCTTTAATATACTAGCCGTGGTGCACTGGCTGGAACGTGAAATAGCCAAATGCGCCGGTCGATGGGGATCGATCCCACACCGACCGCGCATCTAGCGAGCATTCAACCGACTGAGCTAAATCCCGCCCCTAATAGACATCACGTCAGATTCAACGTACATGCAAGTCCTGCTGGTCCAGGTGGAGATAATCCCATATGCGAAGATGGAGTTGTCCACAATTGTCCACGAACTGACAAAAGCAAAAACGGAAACAGCATGTTAATGTCATATATATTCATAGCTATTTTTCATTTATATTTATTTATTTTTGGAGTGACCTAAAATACTTCAAATTATATAAATATTCGGCCGAGTATTATACAGTTAACCGTTTAACTTTATTACAAGGAAGGAAATGTTTTTATTTAACAACTATCAGGGGCGTAACTAGACTTTTGAAATGTGTACTCAAGAAAATAGCGAAACCACTCAAAATCGTGCCATTCAGTCACTAGTAATTCCAATCTGTAAAACTTATTTTCTTACAAACGCTTATATTGGTCAAATTCGTATGACGTCATTACGACTGTCATATCTTCATGAAACCCAAGCTTTGAATGACGTTAATATGTAACGTTGAGAATTTAGTGCGATTGTTGAAAAAAAAGTGTACTCAAATAGCTAAATTGCGTATAAGCAGAAACATTTTGTACTCAAATGAGTACATTGCGTACACGTAGTTACACCCCTGACTATAATAATAATAATACGAATTGAGGTTTAGTCGTAAATTTACGTTTACAGGAAATAGAAATGTTTTTATTTAATGACGCACTCAACACATTTTATTTACGGTTACTAGTATATGGCGTCGGACGTATCGTTAAGAGCCACACAGATATTGAGAGAGGAAGCGCGCTGTCGTCACTTCATGGGCAACTCTTCGATTACCAGCAAAGGATCTTCTATATGCACCATCCCACAGACAGGATAGTACATACCATGGCATTCGTTACACCAGTTATGGAGAATTGGCTGGGACAAGAAATAGCCCAACGGGTCCACCGACGGGGATCGATCCCTGATCGACCGCGCATTAAGCGAACGCTTTACCACTGGGCTATGTCCCGCCCGAATCTTATTATAAAGTTAATTATGAATTTGGACATGTTTTGAAATCAAATGATAGATGACAGTATGTTAGTGTTCAGTTGTCTACCAATCTCTCTGCGTGACATACGAGTGTTTTGCATGACAATAATCTGCCATTTCGTGGCATCAGGCAACCTTCGCTTTCCCAAAGTGTTCAAACACAAAGAGAACAGTTGAGATTAGTGGTGTTTCAATGATAGATTATAACTGAAAACTGATCGGATTGTCTCTTACGATGTGATGATCGATTGTAAAAATCAATAATCGATTATGTGGGGAAATGTTAACTGTAACTGTTCCTCCAGTTTAGATGATAACATTGATGGAAATATACATTGGTTTGGGTTTGTTTTCATGTGTACATAAAACAATATATATATATATATATATATATATATATATATATATATATATATATATATATATATATATATATACTGAACAAAACAAGAAACTTCCGATTTGTACATATAGTATTTGTTGTGTTAAAGAATTCATTGTGTAATGAAATTATATAGGTAGTATTAGCCTTGAGCTGTATTATCAGGATTCATGAATTTTAGCGATTATTTTTGCACTGTTAATCGTCGACAACGTGAAATTCAATTTGCACGTACATGCATGGTTCGACATGTCCCGTGTAGTATTCGGTCAATTTGTTTTACTTGTCTTACTGACATTATTGTGAAGTGAACGAAAACGCTTCAAAATTTGTAAAAAGAATTACGTTTTTTACATTGTAGCATTCTTAGTATGCCAAGAATACTCAATAATTTACGCGAACGGGCGATTGGCATGCTTGATGCTGGCATGTCGACAGAAGACGTTGCAAGGCATGTTGGGAGTTCTAGTCGAGCGATACGAAATCTTCGCGTAAGATTTCGAACGACAGGAAGCACCAAGGACTTGCCACGTCGTGGACGTCCGCGTGTTACAACGTGTGGTCAAGACCGATATATCATGAACACGCATTTGCGCAATCGATTCCAAACTGCCACTGCTACTTCTGCTAACACACCTGGGCTTCATAATAACCGAATCAGTGGGGAAACTGTTCGTAATCGTCTGCGGGAGAACGGTTTACATGCACGACGTCCTTACGTCGGATGCGTTTTAACGCAACGTCATCGTCTAAATCGTCTTAATTGGGCACGTGTACACACTCGTTGGATACGGCGACACTGGAATACTGTTATTTTTTCGGATGAATCCAGATTTTCTTTACAACGTGGTGATGGCAGGGTGCGCGTCTACCGTAGGAGAAATGAACGCTATGCTGACTGTTGTGTTCTTGAACGAGATCGTTTCGGGGGTGGGGGTTGTGTCATGGTCTGGGCAGCCATTGCCCATGGTTATCGTTCACCACTAGTCGTCATTGATGGCAATTTAAATGCTCAACGTTACCGCGATGACATTCTCGCTCATCACGTCATTCCTCTGTTCCATAACAACGCCAACATCTGATTTTTCAGCATGATAATGCCACCTCTCATACAGCTAGAGACACTGTAAATTTTCTTAGGTCAAATAACATTGATTTCATTGATGACTGGCCCGCTAAAAGTCCTGATCTCAACCCCATCGAGCATGTCTGGGATAGTCTGGACAGACGATTGAGGCGTCGTCCCAACCCACCCGCTAACGTCAACGAACTTCGTCAAGCGCTCATTCAGGAATGGAACAATATTCTATGCGCCTGCGATGCACTGCAGTGGTCAATTCAAGAGGTGGTCATACCCGTTATTAAGTGGGGTTTTTTTTTTTAACCCCTACCACACTTGGTCAAAATTTCTCCCAGTTTCTGTTAATATATGGCCATGATTTTTGCACCAAACGATGCATCATGGAACACTCTTTAAACGCATATATAACAATTATTCCCCCGGTTTGTTTTCATCAAGTTATGTTCAAGCAAAGTTAGCGGAAGTTTCTTATTTTGTTCAGTATATATATATATATATATATATATATATATATATATATATATATATATATATATATATATATATATATATATATGTATCTATGTGTGTGTGTGTGTGTTAAATAGTTAATAAAGGTACCATTAGCTATTTGCAGGGTGCACACGACAATAGGTACATGGTCCTTATAATTCAAAGCCTTCTTGTGGTCATGGAATTCTAATCGATTGTGAAATCGAAAGTTCATCGGTTGGTGCCAACCGATTATAACGGATGATCGATGATGAAATCCCAACCGATTCCCATCACCAGTTGAGATGGCCTAAATCGGTATGTAATAGTATAAACCTCAAAATGCAATTTCGCACATGTCACACCCTGCATCTGTTCGTGGCACGGATTTCACCTGAAAGGTGTTTTTGTGTGCAGGTGCTTTTCGCAAGTGCAATACCACCAGGTATCACGAAGACAAAAGGTAAGGCAGCCTCCTCATGTCAAACATGTTTTATTCACTATTGATCTTGGTGGTGCATGTATATTTATATAAATTGCCGTCAGAACATTAGACCACTAACTGAGCATACTTAAATGTGAAGTACTCTTTTTTTCCATTACAAGCTTTTTCAAACCGAAATAAACAATATAACTTTAAAACAGAAATGGCAACAACAACAACAAAACAAATACTCCGCCTCATCAATTTTGGAGACCGACTATTTATGTCTGGGCCTAAATAACTATAGATGAATAATGTAAATGTGGAAAACGTAAATAAATATATAACATACATACCTCCATGTTGTACAGACATTACTGTCAAAAAAAATAAAATAAAACAATGTAATTATCTGTGTATATATAGCAGTAGGCTAAGGAATAGTTGCTTGGCGTGGCTGATCTACCATTTGGGCTTCACCCCTGTATTAAAAATGAGATTTATTTTTTATAATGTAATAGTAATTGGTTAAGAAACGTTTGTTCTATTTACATAGAATGTTTTATTGAAGTATTTTATTTGAGTTGGTATGGGTTTAAAACTCTATAATATGCTTTAGTTTAAGTTGTATTATTAATTATAGAGTTATATGCAAAATTATTGGTACAATGTACCTTTTTGACACAAACGAATTAGTTACTTATTAGTACTCTGACCGGAGAGGTCAGACTAAGCTCACATGAAAAGCTGATGGGAATTGACAGACGTGTAGCACGGATTAGCCAATGAACGAACACATTTTTTGGTGTCGTGGTTAAGCCAACGAACATAAGACTGGTAGGTACATAGTTCGCAGCCCGGTACCGGCTCCCACCCAGAGCGAGTTTTAACGCCTCAATGGGTAGGTGTAAGACCACTACACTCACTTCTCTCTCACCAACAACTAACCCACTCTCCTGGAAAGACAGCACAGATAGCTGAAATGTGTGCCATGGACAGCGTGATTGAACCTTAATTGGATATAAGCACGTAAATAAGTTGAGCTGATGAAGAAGATGACACGTTTTGGTTGGGATGTAGAGGTAGATAGCATACGACATTGAGAGCTAGGAGTAGCCAGAAGTGGGAATCAAAAGAAGGGGTGGATGGGACAATGAACAAAATCAAATATGTTATCCTAATTGTACAGTTACTGTATGATTCGTCTATTAAACGGAGGAGTTAGTTCATTGTTAGATGTTGGGGACAGGACGTATCTCAGTGTGAGGGTGCTGAACTGGTGTGCAATAAGTGTCAGGATCAACTAATAGACGTTACAATGCCAGCAGGCTCCAAATCTTAACTGCTTTTTAAAAACCGAATCATTGTAAATGAATCCTAATTTAACTACCGAGACTTCCTGCTACGATAGGTCGGTAATTTTAATATATATCTAACTTAATATTGGCTTACGTTGTAGGTCACTGATATAGATATAAGTAACATTTCTGGGTTTTACGAGGAAAGACCTTTTATAATATGATCGTACACGGTAACTATATAGCCTCTATTAGAAACATACTTATCTGCCCTTGATTTCATCGTGCTAAAGCGGTCCCAAGTAGCCACTAAATTATTTCCGGCGCGTTACGCTCCAGTCGCTTGCAACAAAGGCCGTTTGTTACTACTGAATTGTGGAGTAGTTGTCGACTTGTTCTTTTATTTTTTTGACGTTAATAAAGTTTTCTATTACTATTATTGTTCGTCAGATTGTGTGCAATCTCCTTCTTTTACAGAAAAGAAAATGTACAATATGTTTTGTGCTCAACAAAAATACTTAGAACACGTTAAAACGGTACCTTAATAAAGTTTTGATATTTACAAGTAATATGCATATGTTTGTGTATATATCACTGTGTACGAATGGAAGTACATTCATTTGACTAAATGACTAGCTGCGATTTTCTGTACCGCTAGCTGCATTATTAACTACGACCTATGCAGTAGTTAATAATGAAACTAACGATACAGAAATTCACTTCCTCGCCTAACGATACGGTTTCTACTGTCTGACTCGCAAACAAATCGGAACAGCGAGTCCAGTGTCATTGTCAGACGGACATAGTGTAACGAACACAATTTCATGTGTAATTTAATAGTTACGATCGACTATCTACCTGCAATTATTAATATTATGCACAACCATTAAGCATTCCATGGTGTGTGTGTGTGTGTGTGTGTGTGTGTGTGTATATATATATATATATATATATATATATATATATATATATATATATATATATACATATATATATATATATATATATATTCGCTGGCGTAGGAAGCGGGGTGGGGGGCAAGTTTCCCCCACTTTTCAGATATTTTGCTTTATAATAGTGTAAAAGTGTGTAAATATAAAAGTGTGGCCCCCTCCCCACACTTTTTGGCTCTGTGTGTGTGTGTGTGCGCGCGTACATCCCCCTGCCTTGCCACCTTCATACGCCACTGGTATATGTACATAGATAAAACTTTTTTTTCAAATGTGCGTGTTAGTTTGGGTTATGTTTTTGGTTGTGCGTGTGTACTGGTGTGTGGGCTTGTTTTGTAGGCTATTGTTTATTTGGGGACAGATTTGTTGTTGTTACTGGGGGGGGTGGGGGGGGGGGGGGGGGGGGGGGGAGGTAAAATTGTTGAGGGGGTATTTTTTAAATATTAGGTTTTTTGTTTTGCCTGCCACTTACGCTTATAATCATGTATAGAACAATGTCTTCATTTTAACACTTAACCTTTAAATAATCGTCAAGCAAGACTAACATAAATATGTTCACACAGATATTTTGATGTAAACAAAACAAGTATTGTTACTATAGGTAGATGTTTTTAGGTTAAACTATATATTTAGCTGTTATTACAGCAAAATTTACACTATATAATGCAATGTATATAGGCCTAATCAATTTACAGCAAACGAAATATTTAGTCAAATAGGCGCATGTGCAGGAAATTGTGTAACTGGCTAGTGGTGTTTTTAGGGGATGGGTCGGGTCATGCGTCCCCAGAAATACACTGAAAAAAAACAAAACAAACATAATATAGCACGTGGTGAAGGGAACTGTTCTGATCGGAATATTACATATAGTCCGTCCCATCCAACAAAAATTTTGTTTTTGTAAATAATTTAAGTTTGGTTTGGCGTAAAAATAAAAATAAAAGTTTTTTGGAAATAACAAAAATATACTATTTTTGTGTGTAATTTAGAAAACAAGCGGCTCAGAAATAAATAACTTGTAAATTCCATAGTATGAAAAAATGCGTTCCCTATGGGACGCACTATAAACACAATGTTTCTATTATCTATTACAACGGCGTTACTGTCACACACAATTCATTAAAACTGCAGGTGTGTTTGTATGTTTAAATGAAATTATGATAATTAATGTGAGGCGAGATTGCAGCTTTGAAGCAAAAAACAAAACCAAAACAATCAGGGTGTGCGACAGCTTGCTAAATTCATCTCCTATATTTAAGACATGATCAGTTATAACAAAATGCAATTTCATCAACTTAATTTTTACCTGTATCATTCTTTATTTTTAAAGCATAGGTGGGAACATTTATGATGCCAGGGATTGGCATGCATAAATCTCAGCTGAAGATTCACAAACAACTGTGACTATCGTTTTTCCAGCTGTGGTTTTGTTCCCGTTGTTGGAAGCTCCCTTATTCGTAAATATTCCTGCAACCTAACCTTTGTAATCTTTTTTGGAGGCACATTTTCATCGCTGATCCAGGAATTTATATCATGATCGTCCATGTTTGTTCAAAACGGAAGGCGCCAGAAGTAGAGAATGGGTAGGGGACGTAAATCTGCCTATTTGTTTTTTCGAATTTCTAATAGACGCTATATAAAATTCCAATCAGATTATAATTAGCTCTACTGTGTCTACCAGTAGATTTAACAGCATTGCGTGGACTCCCATGACCAGGTGACATTTCATCTATAAATAACAATTTAAATATTGACCAAGTAGGCCTACACTTCGCCTTTTATAGCGTTATTCGGGAGCATACAAATTCTAAAAATATCGGGCGATACTATTTATGCAATAGGCGAACTTGTTGGTCTATTTCAACATTGAAACAGGGGGAAACGTGCACTAATAAACTCTGGAGTGTATACTAGTATAAACAGATGTTATGGCTATACCATTTGGTTTTTTTTTTTTTTCGACTTGATGATGATGATGACAACTAATTTAACGTGCTCATATGCCACTAGGGTTTCGAACACGCCCATCCCGAGTCCGACCTCCGATAAGATCGATGGCCTGACTCGGGATGGAGGGGGGGGGGGGGGGGGGGGGGGGGGGGGGGGGGGATATGAAAATGGGCAGAATTTTGAAAATAGCAATTAGTAAAAAAGTTAAATAAAAAAAAGAAAAAGGTTACAAGCCAAAAATAAAAAAAGAATTGACTGCTCGGCCGAATATTTATATAATTTGGAGCATTTTAGAAGTACAGTCCAAAATTAAATAAGAGAAGGAAGAGGGGATCGGACTATTTAATAATATTTTAAAAAAAGAAAGTAATTTCGACATAAAATTTTGAACGCAGATCTAAAAGTTTAAAGTCCGATCGATATGTCCACGCGAGTGGCCTCGTTAAGGCTGTTTGGGTGCACAGCTTAAAGGGACGAGATGGGTTGCATCCCGTCAAGAAAACCCCTAGATTGACAGTCGATAGACGTTGAAGATGTAGTGCTGTGCTGAAATACAGATCTTGAGAAGCCGGATCCGTCTGAACGAGAGAGTATCAGACTAGGGTATAGTCCAGTCGTCATGGTTTGGTATAGTGGTGCGGACGGGCCCGACTCCGGGGGATACGAGATGGTATCACTATAAAGCAAGGTAAAGTCTAGAAAAAGAGTAGTAGGGGCCGACCCCGCTTCCTATTTCTTCTTAGAGTGGGGCGGTCAATCTTCCAGTGCTGCTAGGACAGGCTCGGACATGTAGAGACTAAACGAGAACAACCGTGGCGTTCTGCAGAATGGCCGTCATACGAGTCACGAAAAAAACCAAGTCGACAGTCAGACGGAGAAATGACGTGGAGGCAAGGAATCTCGCTAAAAAAGAATCCAACCTGGTGGTGCAGGCTGTCGAAACGAGAAGCGTTCCAGCGTTCAATCAGTTCCAATGGCCGCATACATCCCAGTAGAAAACTTCATTTCGCTGACAAAAACAACGAAATGAAGGACCCCCAAGTCGAGCACACGAAAGCACGTGCAGTGGGCACAAGCGAAACAAACACGTCTTACCGCGTGGAGCTCCAGACTGGGAATCTTTCGACTTGAAACGAATTTTTATATAAACTTTTATATTGCAAATAGTTTCCGGCATACATCGTAATTCACCCGAATCATTTCGTATACCCTCGGCATAATCCCGAATGTTTTCAAATTCTTTTCAAATCACTGGCATGATTTTGCAAGTAAGATTTTGATTGGTCGAATGAAAGGTCAACTGGACATGCTCTCCAATGGGCTGATGTTAGATCCACATGTAATCGTGCAGCTAATTTTAATTAGATTGATAAAATTCTTCTTTTAAAAATAGTTAACCCATTCGTTTTAGAAATCACTTTTCTAATCTAACGTACCCACGGGTTCCGCATTCATAGGTGCAGGATGCGGTTGAGATATCCCCACAGACGGAGGTCGAGCTGCCCCCAGATGTCCATCATCTGACAAAATAAAACAAAAAACAAAATACGTTAATATGACATCAATTTAAAGTTCATTTTCATTTACATTTATGCCACTGTATAGTTACGGTCAGGCTAAGGCACCCCAAAAAGCTGATCACAAATGGCAAGCATGTGGCACGGATGACTCAAGGGACAAGCACACACGTATCGATTGGAGAGTCAAGGGTTGGGATATTGAAGTGGACAGCAAAAGACGCTAGCAGCTGCCAAATCAAGACGAAATGAGGCGGTAATCAAAGTAGACAAAGGGTGTGGTGGGAGTGAGATAATAAACCAAATTATGTATGCTGCCATACGTGATCGCTATGTTTTCTCTTTTTTGTGTGTGTCTTCCCTCTGCTCAACCCCCTCTCCTCTCTATCTTTCCTTCTTCTCTATCTCTCCCCCTCCCAGACCAAAGACAATTGATGTCAATGAATTCAGGGTTTTTTTTTTTTATGAACCGAAATGTATGTAAATAGAAAGCATTTATGTCTAAAAATATATCACCAACAACATGCAAAGCATCGTAATTTAAAACACAAAAAATAATAATAACAATGATGAAAATTATTAAATTAGAAATTATTAACAGTGTCTTTGTTTATAAGATTGGTTAAACAAACATAACTTTTCTTCTTTTCTTTCATTACCACAATTATCTAAAAGATTTTAAAACTTTCAAACATATGCGATGCACTTCACTATCTCTGTGGCAGAACATTGGACATGTGTATTTTTATGTTATAGTTCTGCATTTACTTAATTTTCATTCAAGATATATCCTTACAATCTGTATTAGGACTGTAAATGCAATGATTCAAGGCCACCACCCCCCTCCCCAACATTAACAGTGCCTGTTTGATCTGGGTAATAATAATAAAACAATATGTATGCTGTGATGATTATACAACCGCTGTTTTGGTCTGTCAATTCAGCAGACGAGTCAGTCCACGGTTAGTTGTTGGGGTAGAGTGTGCTTCTCTGGTGTGCACTGACATACAGGGTCGACTAAAAATTATCTGCATTGCCAGAAGGCTTCATGCATTTTAAAATCGAATTGTTGTAAATGAATCCTGCTATAGCGACACGTCTTTCTGCTACGATGAATTGGCGATTTTAAAACAACCCCTTAACGTAATAATATTATGAATTGGTGTAGATGTAAGACACTGATATAAATAACCCCTGGACGTAATACTATTATAAATTGGTGTACATGTAAGACACTGAGATAAATAACCCCTGAACGTAATAATATTATAAATTGGTGTACATGTAAGACACTGATATAAATAACCCCTGAACGTAATAATATTATACATTGGTGTAGATGTAAGACACTGATATGGACGTAACATTAAATGGATAAGTATCATTATACATTGTGTTTTACAATAGTAAACCCTTATACATGTATAATGTAACTATATAAAATTATTTTGAAAATTATTATCCCTTCGTAATAGACATCAAGTTTGTTTTGTTTAACGACAACACTAGAGCACATTGATGTATTAATCATCGGCTATGGGATGTCAAACATTCGGTAATTTTGGCATAGTCTTAGAGAGGAAACCCGCTACATTTTTCCATTAGTAACAAAAGCAAAAACAAAAACAGCATGTTATATATCAGCTATTTTTCATTTATATTTATTTATTTTTGGAGTGTTCCTAAAATACTTCAAATTATATAAATATTCGGCCGAGTATTATACAGTTAACCGTTTAACCTTATTACAAGGAAGGAAATGTTTTTATTTAACGACTATAATAATAATACAAATTGAGGTTTAGTTGCAAATTTACGTTTACAGGAAATGGAAATGTTTTTATTTAATGACGCACTCAACACATTTTATTTACGGTTATATGGCGTAGGGCGTATCGTTACGAACCACACAGATATTGAGAGAGGAAGCCCGCTGTCGCCACTTCATAGGCAACTCTTTTCAGCAAGGGATCTTCTATATGCACCATCCCACAGACAGGATAGTACATACCACGGTATTTGTTATACCAGTTATGGCTGGGACGAGAAATAGCCCAAAGAGTCCACCACGGGGATCGATCCCTGATCGACCGCGCATTAAGCGAACGCTTTACCACTGGGCTATGTCCCGCCCGAATCTTATTATAAAGTTAACTATGAATTTGGACATGTTTTGAAATCAAATGATAGATGAAAGTATGTTAGTGTTCAATTGTCTACCAATCTCTCTGCGTGACATACGAGTGTTTTGCATGACAATAATCTGCCATTTCGTGGCATCAGGCAACCTTCGCTTTCCCAAAGTGTTCAAACACAAAACGAACAGTTGAGATTAGTGGTGTTTCAATGATCGATTATAACTGAAAACTGATCGGATTGTCTCTTACGATGTGATGATCGATTGTAAAAATCAATAATCGATTATGTGGGGAAATGTTAACTGTAACTATTCCTCCAGTTTAGATGATAACATTGATGGAAATATACATTGGTTTGGGTTTGTTTTCATGTGTACATAAAACAATGTGTGCGTGCGTGCGTGTGTGTGTGTGTGTGTGTGTGTGTGTGTGTGTGTGTGTGTGTATTAAATAGTTAATAAATGTACAATTAGCTATTTGCATACCTCCATGTTGTTCAGACATTGCTGTCAAAACAAAAAATATATAAAACAATGTAATTATCTGTGTATATATAGCAGTAGGCAAGGGAATAGTGGTGTATGAGTGATACTATTTTGCCAGTGCACATTAATATGTGTCATTCTATGTTGGGAATCAATTAAACAGTGCCTTGGAAGGAAAGGAAGGAAATGGTTTATTTAACGACGCACTCAACCCATTTTATTTACGGTTATATGGCATCGTACATATGGTTAAGGACAACACAGATATTGAGCGAGGAAACCCGCTGTCGCCACTTCATGGACTACTCTTTTCGATTAGCAGCAAGGGATCTTTTATATTCACCATCCCACAGACAGGATAGTACATACCACGGCCTTTGTTATACCAGTTGTTGGGCACTGGCTCTGGTTGTAAGTTGATTTCATGTTATTACTACATTATTTTCTGCGTACGAATCTCACTAATCCAGCACTCTACTGTGGAATACGTTCACTTGATATGTCAGAATCCCTTTTTCCTCATAAACTACTTGATTCTCAATTTGAAACTAATCCAACTGCGCATGTACGACATATTTATCAAGGTGGCTATTTACTAACAAAACATTCAAAACAAGAATCTAACTTTCACCCAGAATTACCATACATGTTTTTGAGACACCTTTGACCCCAATTTCAGACGATGTGTCCGACCCATGGTTATAAAACTTATACATATTTAATTTACGTCACATGCATCCATACATTGGGAGGGGGCGGGATTGAGGTTCGAGTGCTTGCTTGATGTGCTTGCGTCGCAGGATCGAACCACCTCGGTTGATCCATTCAATTGATAGGTTTTTTTTCGTTCCAACCAGTACGCCACAACTGGTCAAAGGCTGTGGTATGAGCTTTCCTGTCTGTCGTCCATCGATCCTGGGACGCAAGCACCTCAAGCAAGCAGCCAACCGACTGAGCTAAATCCCGCGCCGTGTGGTGTGTCTGTCAACACACAGAGCTAAATCCCGCCCCGTGTGGTGTGTCTGTCAACACACAGAGCTAAATCCCGCGCCGTGTGGTGTGTCTGTCAACACACAGAGCTAAATCCCGCGCCGTGTGGTGTCTCTGTCAACACACAGAGCTAAATCCCGCGCCGTGTGGTGTGTCTGTCAACAAATAAATCCCGCGCCGTGTGGTGTGTCTGTCAACACACAGAGCTAAATCCCGCGCCGTGTGGTGTCTCTGTCAACACACAGAGCTAAATCCCGCCCCGTGTGGTGTCTCTGTCAACAAACAAAGACAGACAGACATAGACATGTTTTATTTAACGACGCACTCAACACATTTTATTTACGGTTATATGGCATCAGACATATCGTTAAGGACCACACAGATATTGAGAGAGGAAACCCGCTGTCGCCACTTCATGGGCTACTCTTTTCAATTAGCAGCATGTATGCACCATCCCACAGACACGGCCTTTGTTACACCAGTTGTAGAGAACTGGCTGCGATGAGAGATAGCCCAATGGGTCCACCGATCATAGACCGACCGTGCACTTTATCACTGGACTACGTCCCGCCCTTGACTGCATATAGATAAACAATTCATAGTCACAACTTGCATTTATTATTGTTTTTATTATTATTATTATTATTATTATTATTATTTAGCATTTAAATAAAAAATGTTTAATAAAGTTTATTGACCTGGACCAACCGCGCATCAAGCGAACGCTTTACCACTGAGCTACGTCCCGTGACCAAGAATGAGCGAGAGAGAGAGAGAGAGAGAGAGAGAGAGAGAGAGAGAGAGAGGCGGAGAGAGAGAGAGAGAGAGAGAGAGAGAGAGAGAGAGAGAGAGAGAGTGTGTGTGTGTGTGTGTGGTGTGTTGTGTATGTATGTGTGTGTGTGTGTGTGTGTGTGTGTGTGTGTGTATATGTGTGTGTTACATACTAAATATACTTAGTTTTCTCAGGCGCATTCGACACCATAGATACAACAAGACGAATACGAACGAAACCACGACGAGCGGTATCAACCATAATAGATATAATTCTCTTGCCCCTGCTAGGAAAATATCAATATTAGGAATGGCTTATAAACGTGCACGTCACACACACACACACACACAGACACACACACACACACACAGATATATATATATATATATATATATATATATATATATAGAGAGAGAGAGAGAGAGAGAGAGAGAGAGAGAGAGAGAGAGAGAGAGAGAGAGAGAGAGAGAGAGAGAGAGACAGACAGACAGACAGACAGACAGACAGAGAGGAGAGGGAGGAAGAGAGAGAGAGAGAGAGAGAGAGAGAGAGAGAGAGAGAGAGAGAGAGAGAGAGAGAGAGAGAAGGAGGGGGGCATATCTGGTACATCAAGGGCCGTGGCATGTGCTGTCATGTCTGAGGGATGTTGCACATAAAAGATCCCTTGCTTGTAATGGGAAATTTAGCGGGTTTCTTATCTAAGACTGCATGTCAAAATTACCAAACGTATGTGGTGTCGTAAACCAAAACAAACCTTTTAACAAAACATTCTTCGGTGGCAGAATGTTCATCGTGGTAGTCGGTTTATAGACCGAATAAATCTGTAAAGCTTCATTTCATGTTTTATATTTATTTGTTAATTATTTGTCTATTTTATATTTATATCATATGTTGTATGCTTTTTACAGAGACAGAACGTAGTCTATGTTAAAAGTTGGTGGCTGCGCGAACCGTATGGTCGCGGTTGATTTTCTCACATCTTATTGCGAATTCCAGTCATTCCGCTGTCAATGAATCAATAAAATCAATAAAAATCACCACACGTCCCATTTACGAATGTCAATAAGACATTTTAGTTTTCAGTCGAGACTTTCTTTTCAAAGGGATGAAATCGGGTCAAATTATGGACCAATCGAAACAACATCCGGATTTTTTCCCCAGACCCCGCCCCCCCCCCCCCCCCCGCCACCGAACTGCCCTCCGACAGGGGGGGGGGACTGTTTTGCCCCCAAGCCTGTTCGCCTCAGTCAGTTCAAGTCCTATCATGGAGGGAATATTGACATATTCTTATAGTAAGTGGTTACAAGTGCCTCTTAACACTCTCCCAAGTTGTCAGACTAAGCCCGCAGCTGATGAGGAATGATAGGTGTGTAATATTGATAGCCACAAGAGACAATGTGAATCAAGTGCCGCGGTTGGAGAGACAATCACTGGTAAGTTTAGGTGGACAGTGAAAGAAGGAGGAGTTGCCAGATCGGGATGAAATGAGATGGAATTCAAAGGAGTAAAAGGAAAGGGGGCAGCGGGATATAAAACAAATTTACAAAAAATACATACACAAAACAACAACAACAACCCCCCCCCCCCACACACACACACACATTTTCTTATTGCAGTTTGAAAAATCATTAACTGCCTGGGATGAATGTTTGTTTTGTTTAAAGACACCTCTAGTGCACATTGATTTCTTTATCATCGGCTATTGGATGTCAAACATATGGTCATTTTGACACAGTCATAGAGAGGAAACCCTCTACATTTTTCCATTAGCAGCAAGGGATCTTTCATATGCACCATCCAATATACAGGATAGCACATACCACGACCTTTGATATACCAGTCATTGTGCACTGGCTGGAACGAGAAATAGCCCAATGGGTCTATCGACGGAGATCGATCGTAGACCGACCGCGCATCAGGCGTGCGCTTTATCACTGAACAACGCCCCGTATAGATAAACAATTCATAGTCACAATTTGAATTAATTTTAAACAAATTATTATCATTATTTTCTTTTTAGCATTTAAAATTATAAAAAAAAATTAAATAATGTTTATTGACCCCAGAAAACAAATATAATAGTGTCAGGGTTGGGGCCTGATATCGCTACTTTACAATTATTTAATATGTTAAACATAAGTGAATAGTATAGGCGCATTCGACACCATAGATACAACAAGAGAGAGAGAGAGAGAGAGAGAGAGAGAGAGAGAGAGAGAGAGAGAGAGAGAGAGAGAGGAGAGAGAGAGAGAGCGAGAGAGAGAGAGGGGGGGGGGGGGAATTCGTCACGGGTGGGGGTTTTTTAATATGGAAAATATCAAAACCG